>NC_057802.1:516719223-516912254 GCF_018294505.1 Triticum aestivum | reverse complement strand
CGAAGGAATCGCTCGATCGGGTTCAGTTAACAGCCATCGATCGATCGCTCGGGTTCAGTAACGCGTAGCCTGTAGTGCAATCGCTCGGGTTCAGTTAGAGCCCAACGCCTCACACACGCGCGTACGTGTACGAGAGAAACGCGCATCACTCGGCCCCCGACCTCCCACCATAACCGGGAACTCCCCGAAATTTTCCTCCCCCTCGCTTCTACCACGGTTTTTTCCGTCATGGACGGCCCAAAGAATGTCATGTAGCTGCGTCTCCGGCCCGCCCAGGACGAAAAGCCCATTTTCTGTCATGATTTTTTGTCATAGAAGTAGGAGCCCACCACATCTATGGTGATACCGGATTTTGTCACAATTATCGTCATAGAAGTGTCATATGTATGACAGAAAAAAATTCGTTCGGCCCAAAATGTCACGGATGTGTCTTTTTTTTGTAGTGCAGGTAGTAAAACTCAAGCACCTGGAGATTGTTCAATCTGGGGGACTCAAGCCAGGCGTGGACAGTAGAGGGTCTGCATTGGAGGTAGCACGCCGGTATACAAAGGCGGAGAACTGCGCCCACATGGCTGGAGAGGATGGACTCTGGAAGGCAAGAACCATCACCAGGAACTGTTTTTCCCTGATGCCAAGTTCCGATGAATCGTATACGAGCAAGCTTCTCGCTGTCTGTAGGCAGAGACCCTACTGATGATCTCGACATGAACTGTTTCTAGGGCGTTAAAAAGACGAGCGACACGGATCTCACGGCAGTCAAGACTCAGAGGAGCGGTCGGCCAAACAGGACGCCAACAACGTGCGAGAATCCGAGTGCGGATGCCCTCCCTAGTGGAGAGATGGGAGATGACCTCACTGAGGATGGCGTCCGGGAGGTTGCTGATGCGGTCCTCGCCGCTTCCAGCCGCTACCACCATGCCACCAGAGGACGGCGTCGCCGGTGGCGCGAGCTTCGCCCTCTTGGTGCATGGCGCACCGGAGTGGATCTCCATCTACGTCTCCGTTGCTGGGATCGCGCTACCTGCGAGCGCCGCTACATGTGGCGTGGATCTGAAAAGACCAAGGAAAAGGGTGTGTCTAGGGTTTTGAGACGCCGTCCGTTCGCCTTAAGTAGCCGGAGCCTGGCCTCGGGCGACGAGCCAGAGCGGCGTCGCCGGAGGGGACGCCCGTCGGACCCTTGGGTTTCCGGAGCGGCGCCACATGGCGTTCACACCCGAATACGAGGAGACACCCGTCGAAACATAACTGGGGACGGGAGGGAAGGGGAGAAGAGTGGAGGCATCCGTTCAAAATGATTCCGTTGACTCTATCACCAGGAAAGGCACGGTATGGCGGCCCAGACAGGCATGCTTGCGTTTTACGTGGGGTCACGTTCGTGCGTTTATAGCGGAAACCCGCGGCAGCCGCCTCATCCTTGATTCAGTGTTTCGGGTCACAGGCATGGGCATGAAGCGCTCAAAGGCATGGTCGGTGGTATTACATAGAGTCACGCTAGCCTGTGACTCTATCAGACGAAGATGCACAGGCGTTTAGCCCACAGAGATGAACCTTTGTCTTACGCACAGCCACGGACGTTTACTCTGCGAGGCACGGATTGGCCTATAAGAGAGACGCTGTTTTTAAAAGCTTATTTCCTTGTATTTAAGAGCATGGACGTGCAGTCCATACAGACACAGTTCCGTACTGAATTGTGTCACGCTTCTTTCTTGATAAAGGCGTCGACGTTCGTGGCTGTCTGTGTTTCAGTGTCAAGGGTCACAAGCACGGGCATACAGCCCTCAAAGGCATGGCGTGCTATTATATAGAGTCACACACAAAGGTTTTCTGATTGTATTCCGAATGAGTCGGTGGGCTCGGTCAAAAAAGAGGCATGCACGTCAAGCCCTCGGAGGCATACTTTGTTCTTACTCGGAGTCACGTTTGTGTGTTTATTACGGAAACCTAATAGATTCGCGCGACTGTCCTTGTTAGAATTGTTTTCGTTGTATTATTTTAACCCAAATGCATGAAGACGACTTTCTGTGTGTTAGTGTTTTAGGTCACAGGCACGGTTGTCAAGCCCACAAATGCACGAAGGCGACTTTGTATGTTTAGTAGCGTCACTGTCCTTTACGCGTGTCAGTGTTTCAGGTCACAAGCACGGTTGTCAAGCCCACAAACGCATGTCATGTAATTATCCAGAGTCACCTTCGTGTCTCTTTGTGTTCCAAATGCATCCGTTGACTATATTACCAGCACAGGCACGGCCGGGATGTCGAGGGAGGCATGCTTGTGTTTTACGCGGAGCCATGTTCGTGCGTTGATTGCGGAAACACAACGTTTCGACGGGTGTCTCCACCTACTTGGGTGTGAACTCCACGTGGCGCCGCCATGGAAACCCAAGGGTCTGATGGACGTCTCAACCGGTGACACCGCTCTGGCTCGTCGCCCGAGGCCAGGCTCCGGCTATTTATGGCGGACGGACGGAGTTTCAAAACCCTAGCCACACACTCTTCCATCCTCTGCCCGCCACCGGTCCATTCATTCCTCTTGCTGCTCTCTATCCTGACCCTCTCCGCCATGGCTGGTCAGGAGGAGACTACTGCGGAACCCAGTGTCCAGACACTGCAGGAGATCCAGGCTGACGAGGGTTCCTCATCTGTAAGTTCACTCTGCTTCCGCTTCATTCGTTTTTTTTCTTTCCTTAGGCTACTTGGTTTAGTTGTGAAACGTGAATAAGCCAGATGGAGTCTCGAAACCCTAGACACATCCCCTTCGTCCTTTTGTCCGCCTCCAGGCCATCCACTCCTCTTGCTGCTCTCTATCCTGACACTCTCAGCCATGGCTGTGCAGAAGGAGACTCCTCCAGAGCGCCATGTCCAGTCGCATGAGAAGATCTCGGCTGGCGAGGGTTCCTCATCTGTGAGTTCGCTCTGCTTCGGCTTCATTCATTTTTCTTTCTTTCGGCTAATTGATTTAGTTGTGAAACATGGATCATTGTGGTGAGCTTCATCCTAATGTTGATGAGGGTGCGTCCTGCCATCAATCTGACATCTTCTTCTTTGACCAGCTGAAGAACCTGTTCAATACTGTGGAAGACTTCATGAAGATATCCACGAAGTTGGACGAAGAGAACAAAGCCATCATTGCACTTCTGATGGATGAGAAGGCGTAGCTCGAACTTCAGCGCGATAAGCTGAAGCTGGAATCATACGTTATGAAGAAATAGATCGAGGAACTTCGCGCCGAGCAACCAAAAAAGAAGTCTCGCCGGACTAAGTAGACAGCAGCGACCCTGATCCTCGTATCTGAAGCTGTTAAGTAGTGCACTAAAAGTTTCTTATTTTGTCTTCTGTTACCTCGTGTTGTTAGTAACTTTGATAACAAATGTGTTTTACTTTCCTGGGTCACGTTCATTCCAAGTTTATGGGTACAGATGAACATTAACGTAATGGCCAGTTCTAGGGACGTTGTTTTTAAAAGCACGGACGTGAAGTCTCTGCAGCCAAAGTTTTTGAACCAACTAGAGTCATGCCTTGTGCACACATGAAGGCGTGGATATTCCTGCCTTTCTTTGTTTTAGTGTTTCGGGTCACAGGAAGGCATAGTCGATGGTACTACATAGAGTCACGCTAGCATGTGACTCTATCAGACGGAGACGCACGGGCGTTTAGTGTTAAGGGTCACAGGCACGAGCATAAAACGCTCAAAGGCATGGTCGGTGGTATTACGGACACGAACTCTTGTTAATAAAAGTTCACAAGATATGAACTCTCTACGGACACAGTTGCGTACTGAGTTGGGTCACGCTTTTTTCTTGATGTTACGTATATTATTCGATAGAAGCGTGGAGGTTTGTCGTTGTATGTGTCACAGTGTTAAGGTTCACAGGCACGGGCGTACAATCCTCAAAGGCATGGTATTGTATTATATAGAGTCACGCTCGCCTGTCTTTGTGTTCCGAATGATTCCGTCCACTCGATCAGTTGAAGAAGCACGGTCGTTAAGCCCACAAAGGCAAAGCTTTGTCTTACACACAGCCACGTTCGTTCTTTAATTGCGGAGACCCGGCGGAATTGGTTCAGATGAGAACACTCACTGTTTACTCAGTGAGGCACGGAATGGCTTATTCGAGAGACGCGTGTCTGGTATACTGCTCGCACGGTCGTGAGTCCCAGAAAGTCACGGCGTGCCATTGTGTAGAATCACGTTAGTTTGTCTACGTGTTCCAAATGAATCCGTTGAACTGTCCGCGAGCACAAGCACCGCCATGAAGCCCAGACAGGCATGGTTATGCTTTACATGGGATCACATTCGTGCGTTTATAGCAGAAACCCGTGGCAGCCGCCTCATCCTTGATTCAGTGTTTCGGGTCACAGGCACGGGCATGAAGCGCTCAAAGGCATGGTCGGTGGTATTACATAGAGTCACGCTAGCTTGTGACTCTATCAGACGAAGATGCACGGGCGTTTAGCCCACGGAGATGAACCTTTGTCTTACGCACAGCCACGGACGTTTACTCTGCGAGGCACGGATTGGCCTATAAGAGAGACGCAGTTTTTAAAAGCTTATTTCCTTGTATTTAAGAGCACGGACGTGCAGTCCATACAGACACCGTTCCATACTGAATTGTGTCACGCTTCTTTCTTGATAAAGGCGTCGACGTTCGTGGCTGTCTGTGTTTCAGTGTCAAGGTTCACAAGCACGGGCATACAGCCCTCAAAGGCATGGCGTGCTATTATATAGAGTCACGCACAAGGGTTTTCTGATTGTATTCCGAATGAGTCAGTGGGCTCGGTCAAAAGGAGAGGCATGGACATCAAGCCCTCGGAGGCATAGTTTGTTCTTACTCGGAGTCACGTTTGTGCGTTTATTACGGAAACCTAATAGATTCGAGCGACTATCCTTGTTAGAATTGTTTTCGTTGCATTATTTTAACCCAAATGCATGAAGACAACTTTCTGTGTGTCAGTGTTTCAGGTCACAGGCATGGTTGTCAAGCCCACAAATGCACGAAGGCGACTTTATATGTTTAGTAGCGTCACTGTCCTTTACGCGTGTCAATGTTTCAGGTCACAGGCACGGTTGTCAAGCCCACAAACGCATGTCATGTAATTATCTAGAGTCACCTTCGTGTCTCTTTGTGTTCCAAATGCATCCGTTGACTATATTACCAGCACAGGCACGGTCGGGATGTCGAGGGAGGCATGCTTGTGTTTTACGCGGAGCCACGTTCGTCGGTTGATTGCGGAAACACAACGTTTCGACGGGCGTCTCCACCTACTCGGGTGTGAACTCCACGTGGCGCCGCCACGGAAACCCAAGGGTCCGACGGACGTCTCATCCGGTGACGCTGCTCTGGCTCGTCGCCCGAGGCCAGGCTCCGGCTATTTATGGCGGACGGAAGGAGTTTCAAAACCCTAGCCACACACTCTTCCATCCTCTGCCCGCCGCCAGGCCATTCATTCCTCTTGCTGCTCTCTATCCTGACCCTCTCCGCCATGGCTGGTCAGGAGGAGACTACTGCGGAACCCAGTGTCCAGACACTGCAGGAGATCCAGGCTGACGAGGGTTCCTCATCTGTAAGTTCACTCTGCTTCCGCTTCATTCGTTTTTTCTTTCCTTCGGCTACTTGGTTTAGTTGTGAAACGTGAATAAGCCAGACAGAGTCTCGAAACCCTAGACACATCCCCTTTGTCCTTTTGTCCGCCTCCAGGCCATCCACTCCTCTTGCTATTCTCTATCCTGACACTCTCAGCCATGGCTGTGCAGAAGGAGACTCCTCCAGAGCGCCATGTCCAGTCGCAGGAGAAGATCTCGGCTGGCGAGGGTTCCTCATCTATGAATTCGCTCTGCTTCGGCTTCATTCATTTTTTCTTTCTTTCGGCTACTTGATTTAGTTGTGAAACATGGATCATTGTGGTGAGCTTCATCCTAATGTTCATGAGGGTGCGTCCTGCCATCAATCTGACATCTTCTCCTTTGACCAGCTGAAGAACCTGTTCAATACTGCGGAAGACTTCATGAAGATATCCACGAAGTTGGACGAAGAGAACAAAGCCATCATTGCACTTCTGATGGATGAGAAGGCGCAGCTCGAACTTTAGCGCGATAAGCTGAAGCTGGAATCATACGTTATGAAGAAACAGATCGAGGAACTTCGTGCTGACCAACCAAAAAAGAAGTCTCGCCGGACTAAGTAGACAGCAGCGACCCTGATCCTCGTATCTGAAGCTGTTAAGTAGTGCACTAAAAGTTTCTTATTTTGTCTTCCGTTACCTCGTGCCGTCAGTAAATTTGATAACAAATGTGTTTTACTTTCCTGGGTCACATTCATTCCAAGTTTATGGGTACAGATGAACATTAACATAATGGCCAGTTCTAGGGACGTTGTTTTTAAAAGCACGGACGTGAAGTCTCTGCAGCCAAAGTTTTTGAACCAACTAGAGTCATGCCTTGTGCACACATGAAGGCGTGGACATTCCTGCCTTTCTTTGTTTCAATGTTTCGAGTCACAGGAAGGCATAGTCGGTGGTATTACATAGAGTCACGCTAGCCTGTGACTCTATCAGACGGAGACGCACGAGCGTTTAGTGTTAAGGGTCACAGGCACGAGCATAAAACGCTCAAAGGCATGGTCGGTGGTATTACGGACACGAACTCTTGTTAATAAAAGTTCAAAGGATATGGTTATGCTTTACATGGGATCACTTTCGTGCGTTTATAGCGGAAACCCGCGGCAGCCGCCTCATCCTTGATTCAGTGTTTCGAGTCACAGGCACGGGCATGAAGCGCTCAGAGGCATGGTCGGTGGTATTACATAGAGTCACGCTAGCTTGTGACTCTATCAGACGAAGATGCACGGGCGTTTAGCCCACGGAGATGAACCTTTGTCTTACGCACAGCCACGGACGTTTACTCTGCGAGGCACGGATTGGCCTATAAGAGAGACGCTGTTTTTAAAAGCCCGTTTCCTTGTATTTAAGAGCACGGATGTGCAGTCCATACAGACACCGTTCCGTACTGAATTGTGTCACGCTTCTTTCTTGATAAAGGCGTTGACATTCGTGGCTGTCTGTGTTTCAGTGTCAAGGTTCACAAGCACGGGCATACAGCCCTCAAAGGCATGGTGTGCTATTATATAGAGTCACACACAAGGGTTTTCTAATTGTATTCCGAATCGGTGAGCTCGGTCAAAAGGAGTGGCATGGACATCAAGCCCTCAGAGGCATAGTTTGTTCTTACTCGGAGTCACGTTTGTGCGTTTATTACGGAAACCTAATAGATTCGGGCGACTGTCCTTGTTAGAATTGTTTTCGTTGCATAACATGTGTGCCTTTATTGGGGAAACCCAACGGTTCGATGGGCGTCTCCTCAGATTCGGCTGTGGACGCCACATGCCGTTGCTCCGGAAACCCAGTGGTCCGACGGGCGTCTCCTCAATAAATAGTGTTGGTGCCCTAGCTAATAACAACATATATCAACATTGGTCCTAGTTGCAGCTTCACAGGACCACTTATGCCACACATGGAGCACAGCCTCGGTGCATGGTTTTTTCGTGTGTCTGTGTCTGGATAAATGTCTTAAGGAAAGGCAAATTGGTTCGGCCGAACATTTTGCATCAGCCGAACTGGCTAGACGCTTTACCTCACAGCCGCACGGCCCTGGTTCGAATCCCCGTGAGGCAGTTGGAAATGCCAATTTTTTCTATGGGTACCGACACGTGGGGTCCCCTTGTCATCCACACAAACACGCCACCACATGTACCACATTTGGCTAAGTGCACCTAGTACTCCACATCATTTTCAACTTCTTCGTCCCCTTCTCGACAAGCGCCGCCGCCGCCAGCTCCCGACGACGCATCTCTTCGCCGCCGGATCTGCGCGGCCGCCGCCAACTCCGGCAAGTAGGTGAGATCTCCCCTCATCCCCCTCGCGAATCTTCTTCCCTTCCCAAACCGCATGCGTCTCCCTCCGGGCGCGGATCTGATCCAGAAATTTTATTTGATACATGCGGTAGATGATTTGTTGATGGATATGATGGTTCTTTGATAGATTGATGGATGTCGTAGTGTAGGATCTGAGCCGTACGAGGGAAAAGAGAGGAAGCACCGTGTATTGTACTATGGTAGCGTACAATTCAACTTAGAGTTCAATATGTTCTGTGTAGAATGGAGGAAGCACCGTGTCGACTGTGCAAGTCACGGTGCCGGACCAGCCTTTGTACTGCCACGCTGTTCGGCATCTACTTCCAGCCTACTTTTGTTTTTGCAGCGGTAACAATTTATATGAACCTTCTGACAGTTCATTAATTTTGTTTTTTATTGCTATTTCCACTAATGCATTGTGTTTGTTATTTGTTTTTATCTTGCACAGATCGTCCCATGCAATGTGAGATTGGCATTCAATGAGCTCGTCGGAGACACCGTGACCTTCGACGCTCTTGGGGGGCCGTACACTATGCAGGTCGATAAGGGGCGAACGATAACCCAGATTGGAGGAGATGAATGGGATCGTTTCATCGCCCGCTTGCGTCTTAGTGGGGGTGAATTGATCAGCTTCTCCTTCAGAGGAGAAAGGCCCAGGATTTCTGTTATCTATCTGAATTTGATTTCCGACAGTGAGGATGAAGTTCATGAGGAGGACGATGGCGAGGATTCAGATGATGATGAGAACCCACTTGATGAAGCACTCTATGCCCAAAGACTGAGGCTGAGCGGTGATGAAACGTGCAACCTCTAGGACATGCTTCCGCTACGTGAAGACTACGTCGGGATGCCATTCGTGACCCGCCTCACAAGGACGAATGTTAAACAGCATCTCATGGTATGTTACTTACTGTGGTAATTACATGATATGCATGCTTAATAACTGTACTAGTTGATATGATATGCATGTTGTAGTACTGTGATGATATGCCATGTGTAGAATTCATTTAGTGCAGAATTTTTTATGGTATGCATGTGTTGTAGTAATGCGATATATCCTTATGTAGTGTAGTAATATGCGATGATATGGTTAGTGTACGTAGTAAACTAATGATATGCTTAATTACTGTAGTAATTTGATGATTAGCGTCTAGTGTAGTGATGTGATGATATATATGCTCAGTGTTGAATCCAATGATATATGTGTCTTCAAGTGTATGATTTGCTGATAATTGCACGTGACATGCTCATATATCATATCAACTGTTTTCAGAAATTACCTAAGAGGTTATCTGTTAGTTGTGGCATCGAGACGCATGAAGAAGGCATGGCTGCTGGACTACGCCTTACCAGAACGGGCTCCATCACCACCTGTGCCTACGCAGTGGACACGGACGGTCGCACTGTCTTCAACCGGGCGGGGTGGAAGAAGTTCCTTCATGGCAAGAATCTTCGGGTAGGTCAGGGCATCCTACTCACTGTTGCGAACACCCGTCGCCGTGACTTGAGGATGATGATCACCATCAACCTCATTTAGAACTGGCTGGGCCATGTTTCGATGTCAAATGAACTTGGTATGTTAGCTCTTGTTTCCAAGTACTTGTCGTGTATTACCGTACCTATCTATCTATATATATCTAGGTTCAGTAAATGGGCCATGTATCGCTGTGAAATGAACTTGTTATGTTTGGGGCTTGTTTTGCTGTTGCCCCAGCGGTTATTTGAGACTTCCTTCAACTTGAAACTGTCTTGACTTGTTGTTGGATGCTTGGTGTTGTTGCTTTATTTGAGACTTCCATCAACCCTATGGATGAGAAGGCGAAGGCGAAGCTCGACCTTCAGTACGACAAGCTCAAGCTGGACACATACGTTATGACAAGCTCAAGCTGGACACAGGCACGGGCATGAAGCGCTCAAAGGCATGGTCGGTAGTATTATTACATAGAATCACGCTAGCCCGTGACTCTATCAGACGGAGATGCACAGGCGTTTGGCCCACAGAGCTGAACCTTTGTCTTACGCAAAGGCATCATGTGGTATTATATAGAGTCATGTTCGCTTGTGTCTGTTTTCCGAATGATTCCGTCGACTCGTTTAGACGGAGAGGCACGGCTGAGAAGCCCATCGAGGCATACTTTAGTATTAGAGAGAGTCACGTTCATGCGTTTATTGCACAAACCGAACAGAATTGGGTTCTGATATGAACACTCGTTGTTTACTTTGTGAGGCAATGAGTGGCAGATTAGAGAGACGCTGTTTTTGAAGCGCTCAAAAGGCATGGTCGATGGTATTACATAGGCTCACGGAGATGGACAGGCATTTAGCCCACAGAGCTGAACCTTTGTCTTACTCACAGCCACAGGCGTTTTCTCTGTGAGGCACGGAATGGCCTATGCGAGGGGCGCTGTTTTTAAAATCTTATTTCCTTGTATTTAAAAGCACAGACGTGAACTCCCTACGGACACGGTTCCGTATTGGGTTGCGTCATCCTTCTTTCTTGATGTTACGTATATTATTCGATATAGAAGGCGTAGACGTTCGTGGCTATCTATATTTCCTTGTATTTAAAAGATAGCAACAGCACGCTTTTAAGCAAAGCACAAGCACAGCGGTTCCACGACAGGCACGTCTCGATTTGCAGAAACAACACTGTCATGGTTCTACAAGACACTATGTTCTAGACTATGCAGCGTGTTTCCACCCAAAACGTTCACCACAGAGTCATGAACATGCACAAAGGAAGTGCCATGCAGTGACAACAGACGCACAGTCTTACAGGTACAAGAGGCACGCCCGCCTCTGTATTGTAAAATACTTCAGCTAACAAGTTATTTGGAGAGGCACGGCCGTCACATCACACGTGACTGCGTGTTCCAGATGATTTTAGTCGCTCGCTCTATTCACAAAAGGAAATCCAAACATACAGTCGGTGCACAAAAACATGAAAACTTGATATTTTTTTGAGCTTGTGAGTTGCTTCACGGCTGAAGAGCACAAAAACAAGTTCCTGACAACCTTACAGACAATGGATAAAGTACAAGCTCGAAGTCCAAACTGGAAAGCACGCAACAACACCTATCTCTGACAGCCGGATAACCGTTTTCAACATCCACAGGTCAATGGATCCGGCAAATCCATGATTGGACACTGGTTTGTCCAGATGTGTACTTTTAAATCCAAGTTCATATGCCTACAATACCCTGACAATATAAGACGAGCACGTCTAGAAGCCTTGTTACCCCATTGAAGCACCTCTTCTTGATGTTCATAAAATCCTTCAGTGATGTTGTCTGGGGGGAGAGAAACTTAAGCCTCATAGTCTCTAACTCCTTTGCGTTCCGAACAAAGAACGTTGCAAATTCAATGTTTTTGTTGCAGTGTACATATTTTTCCAGCGTTACTGTCTTCAGGCGAATGTCATGCTGTTTGAGAAACACCCGGTGCTTGTGGCGCCACTTATTTGTTACACCTTCCTCGCGGCATACTCCTCCCTGAAAATGCATGAAGAGTGAGAATACTCGACGACTACAAAGGGAGATAGAGGCCTCGAATATAGTACGCTATGCATTGTATGTGCTTTCAATGTGTCTGGAAATCGTTACCTCGATAAACAGGTTCTCTAGGCTAGGAAAGCATCGCATCAAGGCAACAACCTTGTTCAGATTTAATGACATGTGGATAAGCAGGGTCTTCACAGATTGAACCGCCATTGATAGGCTGACTACAGACAAAGCCTGCGACAAGCACATATCATAAAATTAGCTGGATAAAAGGTCGCGTGACATGAAACTTCGGCACTGCAAGGAATGCAAGTAAAGAGTATAGTGCAAAAGGTGAGTACCTCGATAACTGTAGAGCCAAAAACAATCTTGGATTCAGGAAATCCTTCATAAAAATTACCCAAACACTCAAGCTTAGGTGCAGAAAAGACAGTTATCTGCAAGTGCCGGCTCTGAATATCGTGAATCAATCGTTTAAGTGAGGGCGCATCCTCAACAACGAGTTCACCATTCTCACAAAGGATACAGATGACTTCAACTTTGCCTGAGTTTATTATGATGCAGTGGTCCAAGTTATTGCAAACAAGCAGGAGCCACTCGAGGGCAGGGCAACCATGGCTGATTATGCTTTGCAGTGAGACGTCTGATATATCAACTTCCAAAAACGAAAGCCTCTTGAGGAGTGGAAGTTTAAATGATCGTGCATACTTATCAGGTATCTGGCAAAGAGCAAATGTGACGGTGTGCAGTGAGGAGGAAAACAGCAGCGTGGAAGTCGGCGGTGAGGGCGCGGACGAAGAGATTTCGTGTGGTAGTGTGATGGTTTTTCCCACAAAACCTGGGAACATGTAATAGAACTCGAGAACCTAGAGATTCTTCAGTCTTGGGGATCGAAGCCAGGCGTCAACTGTAGAGGGTCTGCAGTGGAGGTAACACGCCGGAATGCAGAGACGATGAACTGTGCCCCCATGACCGGAGAGGATGGCTTCCGGAAGGCACGAACCATCAACGTCAGGTTGAAAACTACACCGAGTTCCAAAATATCTAATGCGAATGACATCCTTACTGGGGAGCATGGACAGTACGTCGATATGAACTGTTTCTAGGGGCTTAAAAAGACGACCGACAGGGATCTCACTGCAGTCGAGATTCAGAGGAGCGGTGCGCCATAAAGGATGCCACCGACGTGCGAGGATTTGAGTGCGAACGCCTTCCTTAGTGGACAGACGGGATATGATCTCACCAAGGATGGTGTCCGGGAGGTCGCTGATGCGGTCCGGACCAGATTGCTTTTCTTGACCCTCGGATCTAGTAGGCGCACCCTCGCCGCTTCCAGCCGCTACCGCCAAACCACCAGAGGAAGGCGTCGCCGGTGGCGCGAGCCTCGCCCTCTTGGTGCTCGGGGCACCGGAGTAGACCTCCATCTCCGTCTCCATTGCTGGGATCGCGCCGCCTACGAGCGCCGCTATATGTGGCGTGGATCTAGACAGACGATGGATCTGGAGAAATGGACTAGCCTGTCAATCCACGAAACGACTTAAATACCCACGACGAGGAGCGAAGGGGTCCAGATTAATTACTTCTTCTATTTTTCTTTCTGACAGGAGGGCCCGGGTTAAGTACTACTTGTAGCAAGTCAATCGTAGATGGGTGCTTGAAACATTAAATAAAACCACGACTTTCAAGGTACGAAATGCACTGTTGCACACGCAGACCAGGCACGGGCGTGCCCCTCAGTGCTTTAATTATTTACGGCACACATTCACTAGAAGAATCTGTTCGACGCCGGAAGCACGGTGGACTCGGTAGGAAAGAGAGGCACGCACGTGACGCCCACGAAGGCATGGGCTAGCACTCTGTGCAGCCACGGTTATGTACGTTTGTGACTCTCTGTGTTTCAGTCATTAGGGTCACAGGCACAGGCGTCAAATCCACAAAGGCATCATGTGGTATTATATAGAGTCATGCTCGCTTGTGTTTGGGTTCCGAATGATTTAGACGACTAGTTCAGACGGAGAGGCACGGACGAGAAGCCCATGGTGGCATACTTCAGTATTAGACAGGGTCACAATCATGCGTTTATTGCGCATGGTCGATGGTATTACATAGAGTCATGCTCGCCTGTGAGACTCGACCAGACGGAGATGCACGACCGTCTAGCCCACGGAACTGAACCTTTGTCTTACGCACATCCACGGGCGTTTACTCTATGAGGCACGGAATTGCCTATATGAGAGACGCTAATTTTAAAAGCTCATTTCCTTGTATTTAAAAGCATAGACGTTAAGTCCATACAGACACGGTTCAGTACCGAGTTGCGTCACGCTTCTTTCTTGATAAAGACGTCGACGTTCGTGGCTATCTGTGTTTCAGTGTCAAGGGTCACAAGCACGGGCATACATCCCTCGAAGGCATGGCGTGCTATTATATAGAGTCACGCACAAAGGTTTTCTGATTGTGTTCCGAATGAGTCGGTGGACTCGGTCAAAAGGAGAGGCACGGACGTCCAGCCCACAGCGGCATGGTTCGTTCCTACCCGGAGTCACGTTTGTGTGTTTATTACGAAAACCTAGTAGAATCGGGCGACTGTCCTTGTTACAATTGTTTTCGTTGTAAGATTTTTAACTCAAATGCACGAAAGGCGACTTTGTATGTTTAGTAGCGTCACGATCCTTTACGCACGAAGACGACTTTTTGTGTGTCAGTGTTCCAGGTCACAGGCACGGTTGTCAAACTCACAAACGCATGACACGTAATTATCCAGAGTCACCTTGGTGTCTCTTTGTGTTCCAAATGCATCCGTTGACTATATTACCAGGACAGGCACCGTCGAGATGGCGATGGAGGCATGCTTGTGTTTTGTGCGGAGCCACGTTCGTGCGTTGATGGCGGAAACACAACGTTTCGATGGGCGTCTCCACGTATTCGGGTGTGAACGCCACATGGCGACACCACGGAAACCCAAGGGTCCGACGGACGTCTCCTTCAGTGACGCCGGCCTGGCTCATCGCCATAGGCCAGGCTCCGGCTATTTAAGGTGGACGGACGGCGTCTCGAAACCCTAGCCACACCCTCTTTCTTGGACTGTCCAAATCCACGCCACATAAAGCGGCGCTCGCAGGTGGCGCGATCCCAGCAATGAAAACGGAGATGGAGGTCAACTCCGGTGCTTTGAGCACCAAGAGGGCGAGGCTCGCGCCACCAACGACGCCTTCCTCTGGTGGTTTGGCGGTAGCGGCTGGAAGCGGCGAGGGTGCGCCTACTGGATCCGAGGATCAAGAAGAGCAGTCTGGTCCTGACCGCATTAGCGACCTCCTGGACGGTGTCCTCGGTGAGATCATATCCCGTCTGTCCACTAAGGAAGGCGTTCGCACTCAAATCCTCGCACGTCGGTGGCGCCCTGTTTGGCGCGCCGCTCCTCTGAATCTGGACTGCCATGAGATCCCTGTCCCACGTCTTTTTAACCCTCTAGATCAAGTACATTTCGAGTTGGTCACCGCGAACTCCGCCACACCGGAGGAACTCGTCCGCGTAACATACACTGGAACTTTTTTTAGAGGAGAACATGTCGGTGAAGATAATTCCTATGATGATTCGTACCTTCCAGAGGCCATCCTCTCCGGGCGTCAGAGTGCAGTTCGCCGCCTCTGCATTCCGGCGTCCTACCTCGACTGCAGGCACTCCACGGTCGACGACTGGCTTCGATCCCCAAGACTGAACAATCTCCAGGTGCTCGAGTTTTACTACCTGTTCCCACCATGCTTGAGACAACATGACATAGGGCCATTCTCATGCCCTTCGCTCATGCCATCACCACCAGCATTAAACCCTCAGATTTCCTCCTCTCTCCAAACCATCGCCTTTGCTCTTTGCAAGTTACCAGACAATTATGTACGGGTGCTTAAACTACCACTGCTCAGGAGACTCTCGCTAGTAGATGTTGATGTATCAGACGTCTCATTACAAAGCATCATCAGCTCTACTTCTCCTACACTTGAGTCTCTGCTGCTTGTTTGGACAGTCAGGCACCATTGCATCAGAATAAACTCACCTAACCTTATAAGCATCGGCATTTCTGGTTACTATGGGAAAATTGTTATAGAAGATGCCTCGTCACTTCAACGGTTGCTTTGTGATGGTGATTGCAAAAAGTTGCGGATAGTTATCACCTCTGCACCTAAACTGCAGGTCATGGGCAAATTATCTAATATTTTCTGTGAATCCGGCGTCACAAATGACCGTATAATTATTCAGGTACTGACTTTCAACAATACTTTCACCTCCATTCATTGGTACGAACAAGTTCCATGCAATTCAACCTTTACTCTACTAATATTATGTTTTATTCTACATGAAGTATTTGCCGACAGTCAGCACATCCACAGCGGTTCATTCTATCAAGACGTTGTCTATCAGCATGGATTATGACCTGCACGCAGTCTTTTCCTTGGTGGAACACTTCCGAAGCTTGGAAAACCTGTATATCGAGGTGATGCTTGTCACACAAATTGTAATACACATACCATGCATGGTGTAGAACTCCATTCAACAACAAAAAAGTCACATACATTTGTATGTAATGGACAAAGGTGTATATAGTCATGGACCAGTATTAGGACAAAACTAGAAAAAGCTTTTATTACAACAGAGGTTATAGAATTATTCCTTCACTTGCTCTCCCAGCAGAATCACTCTTTATGGAGCTTAACCATTTCAAATATTCATGTTTATTCAGGAAATAGCCTCTAATGAAGAAAGTCTTGCGAACGACTGTTCTTGCAAGCACCATCATGACGTTCGTTTGAAGTCACTAACGCTGGAAAGCTATGTTCAATGCGAGAAAAGCATTCGATTTGCGACATTCTTTATTCTCAACGCAGCACAGCTGCAGACTATGAGGATCAAGTTTCTTCTTCAGGAAGACTTCACGGAAGAATTCTACAAACAGCAACAAGACGTGCTTCAGTGGGACAAAAAGGCTTCTAAACATGCTTGCCTTAGGTTGTCGCCAAGTTGCAACCACGGGAACTTGGATCTAAGGCACGCATGTGTTGAGCACCTGGATTTAAAGGATCCATTCACTTGTAAGTGCTGAAAACAGTGCTGGAGTGAGATGTTGCCGCCACTTTCCGGTTTGGAATTTACGTAGGTGTGGTGAAACAATGCCCGTACCTTTTTTGCTCAATCTGTAACCTTGCCAACAGCGAACTCGGTATTTCGGTCGATGGCTAAACGGTCTTTTGCTCATGCCGTACATTTCATTAACTAAAAGGGCTTCAAGTCTCTGCAGCCACGGCTATGTACATTTGTGACTTTCTGTGTTTCAGTGATAAGGGTCACAGGAACGGGCGTCAAATCCGCAAAGGCATTGTGTGGTATTATATAGAGTCATGTTCGCTTGTGCTAGCGTTTGTGTTCCGAATGATTCAGTGAACCACGGTTTGTCAGCAAACACACAGACGATCATGACTTCGTAGAAAAGTGATTCGAGACGCACTGTTCTACCTGTCACACAGGCACGACCATGGCAAACGCACGGTTTGCCACGAACCACACAACGGCCGTGAAGTGATACGACGCGCACTGTTCTACATGCCACACAGGCACGCCCGTGATTCCACGTGCTTCAGTAGCACGTAAAGACGTAATTCTTTCACAGGAAACGCCGGGAACCTACTGCCAGGCACTATATCCATTTGTAAAATAGAAACGCAAACACAACCGTGACCCGTTGTGTTTGAAATCTTTGCATCACAGAAGCACCGCGTGAAGGCACATGAAGTACGGTTGGACACGCATCGCAAGCACGGTTATGCACATGAGGTACGGTTAGGCACAGTGTAGGGACATAATTGCAGATGTCACCGCTGTTGCGCATTTTTTAAAAGCACGGTCTTGCACTCTCTGTGTTTCGGTGTTTCAGTCATTAGCGTCATAGCCACGGGCGTCAAATCCACAAAGGCATCGTGTGTTATTAAATAGAGTCATGTTCACTTGTGTTTGTGTTCCGAATGATTCGGTCGACTCGTTCAGACGGAGAAGCACGGACGAGCAGCCCATGAAGGCATACTTTAGTAATAGGCAGGGTCACAATCATGCGTTTATTGCGCATGGTCGATGGTATTACAAAGATTCATGCTCGCCTATGAGACTTGATCAGAAGAAGATGCACGGGCGTCTAGCCCACGGAACTGGACCTTTGTCTTACGCACAGCCACGAGCGTTTACTCTATGAAGCACAGAATTGCCTATATGAGAGACGCTGATTTTAAAAGCTTATTTCCTTGTATTTAAAAGCACAGGCGTGAAGTCCATACAGACACGGTTCTGTACTGAGTTGCGTCACGCTTCTTTCTTGATAAAGTCTCTGCAGCCACGGTTGTGTGCGTTTATGACTTTCTGTATTTTAGTGATAAGGGTCGTAGACACGGGCATCAAATCCACAAAGGCATCATGTGGTATTATATAGAGTCATGTTCGCTTGTGTCTGTTTTCCGAATGATTCCGTCGACTCGTTTAGACGGAGAGGCACGGACGAGAAGCCCATGGAGGCATACTTGAGTATTAGGCAGAGTCACGTTCGTGCGTTTACTACAGAAACATAACAGAATTGGATTCAGATGTGAACCCTCACTGTTTACTTTGTGAGGCAATCAATGACCGATCCAAGAGACACTGTCCTTAAAAGCACGGGCAAGAACTCTCTGCAACCACGGTTCTGTACCAAAGAGCCACTGTCAAACGCATGGAAGTCATGCAACGAGGGCCACACTTTTAGTAGTAGAAAAGCACTTTATCAGCTGGCGTTGCTCCTTTGCTACGCGCACAGTAGGGTGGCTGTGGAAGGCACGTTATTCAAGCAGAGAACGAACATCACGATGCCAGGACAAGGTCAAAAGCATGGTTGTGAGTCTGCAGTGTCACGGCTAGAATCCTCGAGACGCATTTCGGTGTGGCCTGTTGAGTAGAAACTCGGTTGTGCGGTAACCAGAAGCACTACGTAACGCCCCGCAAAACAGGTTTGGTTCACCGTTGTGGTGGCTCTCTATGCTTTCAGCTCTTTTCATCTCTCCTGTGTCGCAGCAGAGACGCATGGTTGTATTGTTACACCATCCAACTTCATAAAGAAAGGGCTGCAAACATTTACAAACAAACCTATCGCCCTTATAATATTTTCCCAGCTGAGTAATAAAAATACCTAAACAAGCAAAATCTGTTATGCTTACATTTGCTTTGTTTCTACAACTGCACCAAATAAACTTACAAGCCATTTTTTTAACCACAGTACGAGGACCAGAAACAGTGCAGCGGCTCAAATGCAGCTCCATCAGTGCAAGGCTCAACTGCAGCTCCTCAGTGTGTATGGCAGGTACATCCGAGAAGCACCGCTCTACCTGCAACACAGGCACGGTTGTGCATCCATTGTGTGCATGACAGGTACATATATAAGACAGGCACCATCGTACATACAACACAGCACGGTTACACATGCAGCGCGCATCTCTCCACTGAAACATTAAATCTACTTTATGTCTCTTAACCTTAGTGCGACGGCATTTTATGGTCCTTTGGCCCGTACAAAGCCACAAAACCACACATTTCCTTCATGACTGCACGCAACACAAAAACAGACAAGCCTACACATGGTGCAAAGACTACAACGGTTGTCTAATAAAGTTTACATAAAACCCAAGCTCAAAAGAACGCAACAACAAATAACTCCATACACCTGGACAACTAACACAAGGCCTGATTTCAGCATCCACACCTGAACGGAACCGTCAAATCCAGGTATTCAACACTCCTCTTTCTTAAATGCGGACGCGCGTGGCTGCAACTTGATGATAATCTAAGACGTGCACGTTTAGAAGCCCTTCTATGCCACTCCAGAACCCTTTGTTGCTTTTCGTAAAATACTCCCGTGAACTCTGCGGGAGGGGAGGTAAACTTAATGGTCATGGTCTCCAGATCCTTTGCACTAAGAACAAAGAACATCGCAAATTCAGCGTAACTCCCAGAGCGAACATAATCTTCCAGCGATACTGTCTTCAGACAAACGTCGTGATCTTTGAGAAACTGCCGGTACTTACGACGCCATTTGTTTTTTTCACCATGAGAAATCAACGATCCCTAAAATATAAATGATAGGTTGAAAATACTTAGCGTCTATAAAAAGAGATACAGACCATCAAAAAACCAAATGCAACAATTAGTTCTACCACCTCCGTAACAAGAAGTTAGACATAGACTTGTCTATATATGGATGTATACAACAATAAATCATGTGTAGATACGGGTGCATCAATTTCAGTCAAAATTAAGACAAGCATTTCAAAAAGGAACGAGTACTACAGAATGCAAATTTCTGAAGATCATCACCTCGACAAACAAGTTCTCCAGTTTTGGAAAGCATTGCAGCAATTCAACGACGGTGTCCACCTTATAATACATGTAGATAAGCAAGGTCTTGACAGATTGACGCATTGTTGTTAGACTGACTGCCTTCAAACCCTTGATGAAAATTAACAGAAGATGGATCACAAAACTAATAGCATAAAGGTTGGATGAAATAAAACTTGTTTCCTCACAAATAAAGTTAAGCTGGAAGTATCATAAAAACTCAATACCTCAAGACACGTGAGACGACATGGATACGGTTCAGACGCAGAGACAGCGGTTACCTCCAAGTCCTGACTCTGCATGAAGAATAGAACATAGACCATCAAATTAATAGAACAAACATCGGAACAAGTACAGCTCTGTTCCAGTATTAAGGAAAGTCAGTACCTCAAGACACTTCGAGGGAGACACAAACACGAATTCACCCAACGTCTCCAGTTTAGGTGCAGAGACAACGGTTATCGAACAGTCGTCAACCAGACAATCAACAATCAACCGTCGAAGCAAAGGGGCATCCTCAACAATGAGTTCTCCGTGTGGACAACAAATGCCAATGCTTACAAGGTTAGACGAGTTTATTGTGACGCGACGACCTCCTCTATTGCAAACAAGCAGGAGAGACTCAAGTGCAGGGCAACTAGAGTGGATTATGCTTTGCAGCGACGCGTCTGATATATCAACAGCCACAAGCGAGAGTCTTTTCACCAGTGGTAGCTTAAGCGTCCCTACGTAATTGTCTGGTATTTGGCAAAGAGCAAAGCCGAGGGTGTGGAGAGAGGAGGAAAACCGAAACACGGACTCCGGTGCCGAGGGCGTAGTTGAAGTGCATAGATCCAATAGAGTTACCTCTTGCGTCAGAAATTCTGGGAAGAGGTAGTAGAACTCAAGAACCTGGATATTGTTCAACTTCCAGGATCGGAGCCAGGCATCAACGGTGGAGGGCCTGCACTGTAGGTAGCACGCCGGAATAGAGAGGCGGCTAACCGAGCCAGCATGGCCGGACAGAATGGATTCCGGAAGACTGACAACAGGATTTCGACAGAGCCGCGTTCCGGAATAGCATTTGCGAACGGGCTCCTTGGTGAAGGCGCACAGATGAGATATGGTCTCGATATGAACTTTTTCACCATCGTTAAAAAGACGAGAGTCAGAGATCTCGCGGCAGTCGAGATTCAGAGGAGCGATGGGCCACAAAGGACGCCAGCGACGTGCGAGGATTCGAGTACGGATGCCATCCTTGATGGGAAGACGAGAGATGATCTCACCTAGGACACCGTCGGCGAGATCGCTGATGCGGTCCGCACGACATCCCTCTTCTTCCTCATCGGATCAGGAGGGAGCACGGTCGCCGCTTCCATCCCCTCCGACGACCAACACACCACCAGAAAGCGGCGTCGCCGGTGGCGCCACTCTCGACCTCTTGATGCTACGAGCAGCGCTTTCCATCTCCACCTCCGTTGCTGGGGTGGCGCCGCCCACGACCAGTGCTCACTGAGGTGGATCTGGAGAAATGGATTACAGCCTGTCAATCCACGAGACGTCTTAAATACCCACGACGGGGAGCGGAGGGGTCCAGATTAATTACTTCTTCTATTTTTCTTTCTGACAGGGGGGCCCGGGTTAAGTACTACTCGTAGCAAGTCAATGGTAGGTGACTGCTTGAAACATTAAATAGAACCACGGCTTTCAAGGTACGAGATGCACTGTTGCACACGCAGACCAGGCACGGGCGTGCCCGTCCGTGTTTTAATTATTTACGGCACACATTCAATAGAAGAATCTGTTTGACGCCGGAAGCACGGTTCTACAGTCATCTTGCCTCTACGAGCAACAAAATTTTCCACGGACACGTTCACATTTAAGTCAATAGAAGATTCAAGGCCGTGCCTCTGCTTTGCAAATGATTCTGCTGAAACGCTCCTGTCACGGCTTGTCACGTACCAGACACACGGTACGGCTTGGCATTGTCACGTACCAGACACACGGTCCTGCCTTTGGCATTGTGACGCACTGTTCTACATGCCACACAGGCATGTAGAACAGTTCGTGTCTACCTTCGTGTCTCTTTGTGTTCCAGATGATTCCGTTGACTCTAACACCAGGAGAGGCACGGTATGGAGGCCCAGAGAGGCATGCTTGTGTTTTACGCAGGATCAAAATTATCACAGGCACGGGCATGAAGCGCGTAAAGGCATGGTCGGTGGTATTACATAGAGTCACGCTAACCTTTGTCTTACGCACAGACACGGGCGTTTACTCTGTGAGGCGCGGAATGGCCTATACGAGAGACCCTGTTTTTAAAAGCGTATTTCCTTGTACGGGCATAAGCACGTGCATACAGCATAGAGGCACGGGCGTTTACTCTGTGTTTTAGTGTCAAGGGTCACAAGCACGGGCATAAAGCCCTCAAAGGTCTTCTAATTACATAGAGTCACGCACAGAGGTTTTCTAATTGTATTCATAATGAGTCGGTGGAGAGGCATGGTTTATTCTTACCCGGAGTCACGATGGTGCGATTATTACGGAAACCTAATAGAATCGGACGACTGTCCGTGTTACAATTGTTTTCGTTGTAAGATTTTAACTCAAATGCACGAACCGTCAAGTGTGTCAGTGTTTCAAGTTAGAGGTCACCTTCGTGTCTCTTTGTGCTCCAAATGCATCCGTTGATCTATAACCAGTAGTGGCACGGTAAAGATGCTCAGGGAGGCATGCTTGTGTTTTACGTGGAGTCACGTTCATGCGTTAATTGCGGAAACCCAACGTGCATGTTACAATTAAGTCACTAGAAGATTCAAGGCCGTGCCTCTGCTTTGCAGATGATTCTACTAAAACGCGGACAAAACCAAGTGAATGAAGTGATGGCAGAACCACGGCTTTTCAAGAACGAGACACACGGTCCTGCCTTCGGCATTGTAAAGCACTGTTCTACATGCCACACACAGGCACGGCCGTGATTCCACGTGCTTTAGTAGCATGTAAAGACGTGATTCTCCCACAGCAAACGTCGTGAACCTACTGCTAAGCACTATATCCATTTGTAAAACAGAAACGCAAACACAACCGTGACCCGGTGTGTTTGAAATCTTTGCATCACAGAAGCACCGCGTGAAGGCACATGAGGCACGGTTGGACACGCATCGCAAGCACGATTATTTGAATTACTTACAGTCATGCATTCATAACAGAAGAACATGCGTTAGAACAGGCGAGGCACAGTTACCACGAAAGCCACGGTTATGCAGCCCCAGAAGCACGACCCAGATTTTGTGCTTAAAAACATTTTCGTTCCATAATGGCGGGCGTGACCATGCAACCGTGAGAGTCACGGTTGAATACTCACCGGTGGCATGACCGTGGCTGCCTGTGCCCTTAGTTATTTTTATCTCTCTGTCATGCAGCAGAGAAGCATGCTTGTATGCTTACAACATCCATGTTCAGAAACCGACGCGGCTGCGGAAAATAACAAGGAAACCTGTGCCTCTGATATTTTTGTCCGCCGAGTAAAAAATACATGAAGGAGCAAAAGGCGTTCTTATTTAAATTTGTTTTGTTTCTATAACTGCAGCAAATTAACTTACAAGCCGTTCTTATAACCACAGCACAAGAAAATAAACAATCGATAACCGCCCGCCCTCCCCACCAATTGCTTGCTATTTCATCGCTCCACGTGCGGCCTTGTTTTTGAATGTTCAGCGATCCATTCTTCCTTCTCGACCCTTGTGCAACCCCACCCTTCTGCGTAGCTATTCAACCTATTTACCTGTAAAATTAATATTCATACATAAAAACAAAGCGAAATATTGCGGTCATCACTGTTTTTTGCTTACGTCCTGTTTAAGCTGCATTATTACCTTTTAATTTTTCTATTCGTACTGTTCTCCGGTACCAAAAAGTCTCCACTCAGACCTTTCCTTTTTGAAAATGGACTGCGCAGATTCCGTGCCTTGTCCCGGGCTTCCCTGTATGCATTCTGTGTGCCTGGCTTGTGTGATGTTTGATTCTGGCGTAGATGCAAGACTTTGGTAAATGCTCCCTGCTGTTAGTGGGGTCATTGGAGTTGCTGGCGTCTAACGTCTTCCTCCTGGGCTTGGAGTGCATTGTCCTGAGCCATTTGATGTCCCCGATGGTGTTGTCGGTGTTGTCGGCCATTTCATTGACCTTGCCCTCTTCTCCTGCTACGATTTCCTCTTTTCCTCTTCAATCCTCATCCTCTCCTGGACTTCTGGGTTATCCGGGCAGTTTGTTTTCCTGTGACCCTTTACTCCACAACGGCCGCACTTGGATGCGGCTTTGTTGCCTTTTCCTTTCTTCTCAGAACCAGCTTTGATTCGATCTCCTTTTTTCGTACCCTTTGAGCCACTCATGGGAGGGTTCTTGAGAGTTTCGGCAAGAATGCCTGTGTCTGGTTCCTCGGCAAGTGCCGCCATGACTTTTATTTTCATATCTACCGTACACTCACGCAACACACGGTATGCCTTCTCTTTTCTGCAAGCATTTGAACAGATATCCGACAACTCAGCGTAAGCGAGGCCGAATCTCATAGTTTCATCGTCTTGTATGGTCATGCTATCACCTTGACTTGTAGATAGAACTTTCAGACTCTCTGATAGATTCCTGGTCCATCTGGGGATGACAAAGGATTTTGGAAGTTGATCGATCATGCCTGTTTGATCCATCACCTTAAGCACATGGCAGCACTGAATGCCATCCCTACTCATTTTCTTGCACCTGCAACTGTATATTTCTTTTTGCTCATCCACATCTACCCTGAACTCAGACTTGTCAAATTCCTCGCCCGGATATGGTTTCCACACTTTTTCTCCAGGCTCAATAATCTTTTTTTGAAAATACTGCCTCCCCTTTGCCAGGTCAGAGCACTTGAAGTAAGTCTGGTTCCGTAGCTCCAGCTGGAATTTCCTGAAAATTTCATTCGTGTATACTTGACTTGCTTGTCTTTCAATCGGAAAACCCGTCTCTAGTGATGGCGCCTTCTCTTCTGTTCGATGTCTTTTCTTGTCAAGCGTGGCGAGGCAATTTTGCTGAATCGTGTGATACGCATTAACAAACCTTTTTATAGTGTCCTTGTGGTCAACATAATTCTTCCACATTGAATTCGTGCTCTCACTGCGAGTGGTTGTTGACGAGAAAGGATAGAAACAGTCCTTGAAGTAGGCCGGCACCCAAAAATTTCGGAGTTCCCATAGCGTGTTCAGGTGTTTGTTGCCTTCCGCCTTGTGCAGAGAAATTGCTGCTTTCCAGGCACGCTCAAACTCGTCTTGATCTAGTGAGTTTTTGATGATTCAAAATATATCATCAGACATCCCTAGGTGCTGCGCAAACACTGCTGCGTTATTTTCCTTCAGGTTCTTCCTAATATGCCACTAGCAGAACCTGTGCCTCGTCCTCGGAAGAGCTTCCTTTATTGCAGTCTTCATCGCCTGGTCCTAGTCTGTGATTATGTATTTCGGCTCTTTACCTCCCATTGCCTCGACAAACGTGCTTAGGAGCCACTTGAATGACCCTATTTTCTCATCCTTCAAAAGGCCTACTCCAAACAGGACGGTCGACCCGTGGTTGTCGACACCTATAATTGGTGCAAATGGCAAGCCATATATATTCGTAGAGAATTTTGTGTCAAAAGACACGAAATCTCCATATAGATCATAATTCATCTTACACAAGGAATCTGTCCAGAACAGGCTGCGCACTACATTGTTCTCTGTCTCTTCCACATGGTGGAATCCCGGCCTCCGCCTGTGCATATCAGCAAACATTTTCATGGTGTCTGCGATATCAGTGCCGCGCTCTCCAGCCCTGTCCTGGCATGCAATGTTGCTTATGTCAATCGTGTCGAACATAATTTCTCGCCTCGGTTTCCCCATGGCAGTAAAAATCTGCATAACCTTCCTTGGTTCTAACCTCGCCTTCTGCAGCACTTGTATAAAGAATTTCTCCTGAGGTGTCATCTTCTTATAGCATCTCATGAACTCCAGCATCCAATCAGATGGGTGAAGCTGGTGGTTGTGCTCTAAATGGACGTTCTTCAGGTACCATTTCCTCCTATCTGTATCCCTCTTGGCTGTTATTTGGACTGGGCAGCTTGTCCGGATCAAGCAGTTGCTCCTTCTCTCCTTAACATGTCTCTCAGTTGTTTTATTCTGCCCTTCCTTGGTGCACTGAAACACCTGCTTGTCAAGCTGCTGGTCATATGTCGATCTTCTGCTCGTTGATCGCTTGGCAGCAAAGCCAACCTTTCTAGCATATCTGCAGAAAAACAAAAAGCACTCATCCAATGATCCGAATACCATACCACCCTCTGGTTCGAGCGCTTCGGTGACCTCCTGAATCGTTGGGTATATGCCTTCTTTAAACATGTTGTCCATTTCTTTCTCTACAATGGTCGGCGGTGCCATGATGATTATGTCTACCGTGTCTTCGTTCGTCTGATCGCATTCACTTCTGACGACATCAGTCTCATCGCCAGCCACAGGTCCACTTACAGCGGAGCTGCTGCTGCTCTGTTGTTTGTCACACGCAGCAGCGTCGTTTCTGCATGGCACGGCCAAATCCATAAATGAGTCTGCCTCTCCAATGTTGCATTGTGCAATGCTGCCCCCTGTTTCTCCGACACTCGTGCAACCAAGGGACTGTGCTGCTTCTACCATGCAATCCGTGTTGGCGCTGTACGCTACTTGCTGCTGTGAATGTTGCGTTTCCTTCGAAATGGATGGAGAACTATGATATTTCTTGCCCTCATCTGTTATCCCCTCCGCCAAATCCTGAACACATGGCAAGAAACAGAATTAGGTGTCCAGAGCAGCATATGCATTTTTTTAATTTCTAAACAAAAGATTTATATGACTCATCAGGGCTCATTTGGAATACCAAAACCAGACCCGTGCCTCTTCACCGAGTATAAGCCGTACACCAGAAGCACTGTTCACATCATGAATGTGACCATGCTACACACACATCTGCACAAAGAGGCACAGATGTGCTTCTGTTTACACCATACAACCGGAGAGGCACAACAACATCCTATATAAAAGAACAACTGCACATACAGCCGTACAAGACGGACAGCCGTCCTCCTGTTTTCCACTTTACCCTGTTCTCCCATAAAACTGTTTGTGTGTTGAATTGAAAAAGCATAGTTCCAACGTCACCTTTGTTTTCCCATGCCTCTCTTGTCCAGCAAATCTTGGCGACAACCTCCGTGCATTGGTGATTTCGCTGACGATTTTGAATGCCATCGGAGATCCTTTGGAAGGACCCCTCATGTTGAACGCCACAGGTGATCCTTTCAAAGGACCTTGCCTTATGTTTTCATCGATTCGTGGACTACGGCGATACTTGCTTCCTTCCTCGTACACCTACGTGTGGAAGATACTGCAATTTAAATATACCAGACGAAAACAAAGAAAAAATTGCTCACAAAAAATATACATTTGCTTTAAATGTTGTTGCACGTTCGTATATGTTGTCACCTGTAGTGCTTTCTGATGCTGCTGTATGGTAGAGCTTATTGCTCCTATGTTTGATTTTGTCGCTGGACTCTTCTTGCTTGTGCAAACCGTACCGAATCCTTGAACACCAATGCTTTTGTTGCCAATGATCCTTCTGCTTACATCAAAGGAAATTTTGTTACCCTGCACCTCTTCATTATGACCGCCTACAAACGCTGGGCCGTCACAACGCCCGCTCTGCGCCTTTGTGGGCATCTGTGTCTTCAAACCAAAAAATAATTAGGGGCACGTGCGACTAAAACTTCCACGCACGTTAAAACCAGCGTTTGAAGTTTTCGTCGTTACCTGCACAATCTGCTTAGTGGAGTCTCTGCTGCTTAGAATGCTCCTCTTGGCAGGTGTCTGTTGCACACCATGCTCCTAGTTGGGGCGTTTGCCAAGAACTTGTATCTCACTCTTGACTGCAATTATTCCAGCCCGCATGGCATGTGCGTGTTTGACAGCATCTGCATCCTTGATCTTCTTGTCGTTTTGTAGTATTTTTTTTTCTTCCACCTCTCGATACTCAACTGCAGAGTAGATGCACAGGATAAACAAATATTACAGCATTCCTCCAGGATATATAAATCATTTTTGTTGTTGTTAATGATCTACTATTTGGTGTTCTCAGTGGTGACACCTTGACAGCAAACGTCGCAGAAATAAAAGACCAAACACTAATGTTCAACTGCCTTACTATTACCTGCCTCCCATAATCCTTGCCGATGTCGTTCAAAGACCGACCGTCTCTGTTGTCCTGACCAGATGACGCACTCTTGAACATCTGCCCCGAAAAAGAGATGTAATAAATATAAAGGTTATAAACCTGCAGTATCAGTGTTGAAACTTTTCGAAGTCGATATCAACAGAGATATATTTTTAGTTCTATATAATTAACATATATAAATATATACATACATTAATTTTTAATTAAACTACAACCTCAACCAAAGTGAGATCCTCTGATGCTAATTTGCTTGTGCAACACTTAACACAAAGATAACCATGAAACCTAACAAAAGTAATAACCTCGTATTACAAGGATGAGAGGATACAAAACAAAAAACATACTCAAATCAAAGCTACAGTGTAAAACTAAATAGTTTTATTCTATGAATCCCGACCACAACAAATTCATCAACGAATTGAATCTCGTGTCTCAGGAATCGCCACGCAAAAGGTGCGTTGATAAATTTTTTACTAACCTTTGATTGCCGAATCTTATGCGCTGATTGTTCGGAAGTCACACCTTTCTAAATTGTGGGGGGATCTGCTTCCCTGCAGTTTGTCAGCGATCCCCTTCAATGATAACGTCACTTTAACCATGCCAACTGCATGCTTGCGCCGTGGTTTTGCTAACTTGAGTTATATCTCCAGCCATGCAAAACTTAAGCACTCGTCTTAGCTAACCAATTAGAGACAGGTCAAATTATTTGTATAGATCCGCAATCTATAGCAGAGATCCAAAGGATTTACGTCCGTTTTTGCAAAGCAGTTACTAACTCAGAGTTAGAACCCATCTTAGCTAACCAACCTGTTGATGATGGTCTCACATGCAGTGCTAACAACTGTCTTACATAGCTGACCTGGTAACGATGACGTCTCATGACCTCTTATGTAGAGTTCGATGAGATGGACTCCACCCCATAGCTGTCGGAGACTCAGAGTCTGTCTGTCGATGGCACGGAGATTGTCACCCAAGATTTCATGGTTCATGACCAACTAGAGACAGAGAGACTAAGGATCGAGTTAAAACATGCAGCGCACAAAAAGCTTGTTGAGGAGTCGAGACAAAGAAGCAGCTTGCTGCCTCGAAGTAGGTGTTTTTTATCATGCATCTCGCGTGTGTCGTTGAAATTTCTTTGGAAATCAATGCCTCTCATTCTAGCTGCATTTTTAATCACGGCTTAAATATTTATCTCTGTTTTGCTGACTCGGCGTTTATATGTAAGCTTCTGCCAGAAAAGCATGTGGTTCAACAATACATTTGCTAAAGGTCATTTCTTATCTTTGTCCACAGAGCTGCTGCAATGGGTGAATACGAAGAAGAGTTCAGCACAAAACTTAGCTTCCAGAAATTCATTTCTGTCTGTGAAAAGCTAACAGAACCACAAAAACAGCTTGTCAGAGATATTGGTTTTGGATACCTTCTAGATTTGTGCTATCGCGAGCTTCCAAGGTGTTTCGTTCGCTGGCTTGTCCGCTATTTTGATTGCCCTTCTAGGTGTTTCATACTGCCTAGTGGATACATATTCCTTATCAACTCGTACACCGTGCACCGGATCTTAGGAATTCCACTGGGCGGGCAGATTATCCCTAGAAAATGCTCAGAAGCTTTCAGATGTCAGGTTAAGTCTGGAACTCGGTGTGCTGGGCACGCTCCAAACATCAGAGAGTTAACTGATCTCATAACCCCAGAGCTGACAGGAGAAGTGTTTCAACGGGTTTTCGTGATGTTTGCAACAACGGTATTTCTATGCCCAACGACATATGATTGCATTAGCCCCGACTATTTAGCCGCTCTAGAAGGACCAGCAAGTAACATGTCATCATATGATTGGTCCAATGCTGTCACAGAGAAACTGGTGACATCACTCCAGACCTTCAAGGACAAAGGATTCGCAGGCGCCCTGTGTGGCTGCCTCCTGATTCTAGTGGTTTGTTCACTAACTTGTACACTTATTTATACCCACAAGCAGCTACAAGAACATGATTAATTTTTACCTCTTCCCCACTTGCAGATAACGTATTTTGAGTACCTGGATACGAAGATTATGGACCTGGAACCTGACACTCCTGCAAGACTTGTCATGTGGGACACAGAGGCCATTAAGAATTATGCTAACATAGACAGCCTTTCAACAGAGGACGAAATTTTTGGGAAACACACGGTGAGTCAACTTTTCATCATTTTCCTTTGGCGAACTTTTCGACTCAACATAATGACTTAGCTGCCATGTATTAATTTGACTTGACTGTAATTCTTTCCTTCCACATGGCAGCTGAAAGACATTAGGCGCACGTCTTTCCAACCACCGCCTGGCTTTCAGGCGCCATTTTTCCAAATGAGTCCCATACTAGAAGCCTACATAGAAGAATTTGTGCCTCAAGAAAAACTTTGTTCCGTAAGTGATTTCCAGCTTCTGCACCTGATTTTATGTTTGAAATGATGTTCCCTAAGTTTTTACGAAACAGATACATGTCCTATTGTGTTCATCCAGACAGTTTCCTATAGTATGTTAGCTGTGCTTTTGTGTTAAAACCAGAAGTGCTTCCTATAGGACATTAGCTCTGCTTTTGTGTTAAAACCAGAAGTGCTTCCTATAGTACGTTAGTTGTGCTTTTGTGTTAAATATAAAAGTGCTTCCTATAGTACCTTAGCTGTGCCTTTATGTTAAAACCAGAAGTGCTTCCTACAGGACGTTAGCCGTACTTTTGTGTTAAATATAGAAGTGCTTCCTATAGTACGTTAGTTGTGCTTTTGTGTTAAATATAAAAGTGCTTCCTATAGGACGTTATCTGTGACTTTGTGTTAAAACCAGAAGTGCTTCCTATAGGACGTTATCTGTGCTTTTGTGTTAAAACCAGAACTGCTTCCTATAATACGTTAGACGTGCTTTTGTGTTAAATATAGAAGTGCTTCCTATAGTACGTTAACTGTGCATTTGTGTTAGATATACAAGTGCCTCCTATAGTACGTTAGCTGTGCTTTGGTGTTAAAACTAGAAGTGCTTCCTATAATACGTTAGCCGTGCCTTTGAGTTAAAACTAACAGTGCTTTCTATAGTACGTTAGCTGTGCTTTTGTGTTAAAACTAGAAGTGCTTTTATATAATACGTTACCCGTGCCTTTGCATTAAAACTAACAGTGCTTCCTATAGTACGTTAGCTGTGCTTTTGTGTTAAAACTAGAAGTGCTTCCTATAATACATTAGCTGTGCCTTTGCGTTAAATATAGAAGTGCTCCCTATAGTACGTTACATGTGCTTTTGTGTTAAAACTACAGGTACTTCCTATAGAACGTTAATTGTGCCTTTGTGTTAAATATAGAAGTGCTCCCTATAGTACGTCATCTGTGCCTTTTGTGTTAAAACTACAAGTGCTTCCTATAGTACGTTAACTGTGCCTTTGTGTTAAATATAGAAGTGTTTCCTATAGTACGTTAGATGTGCCTTTGTGTTAAATTTAGCACTGCTTCCCTACGACGGTAGATCAACCATGCTTCGTAAGGTAGGTCGACTGTGCTCTTTCAAGGAATGTGTTCACCATGATTCATGGACTTTGTTAGCCGCGCTTCCCGCAACACACCATGTGTCCTTCTGCGCACATTATTCCATGCCCTTTCTGCAATTATTGACACAACGTACAGTAGTTCACAAGATATTTTTCATTTTCGGTATTAATAACTTCTTTTCATTCTCGGTGTTAATAAATCTTTCAATTCCAGGCCAAGATGAAAATTGCCAAAGTTATCAATGAAATGTACACAGAACTTTTCTCGCGGTTTCAACCAGTTCTTGAGCAGAAATTGGAGAAGCTCCTTTCACTTGGTAGGGATCTTAGTGCAAAAGAAACCAAGACCAGAGACCAGGGCGTTTATTGTAACTTGCAACAGGACAACTCAAATGAAAAAGAAACTTTTTCATCACTCCCTTCAACATATTCTACGCTTCCAAGTTCTAGCACGACAAGCAGTCAAAGTTCTTCCAGCAGTGGCTCAACCAGTGTCCTTCACGCCACATCATACTCCCTGGAAAATTTAAAGGGTTGCTGCGATACCCCTGACCCAGAATCCCAGAATCCGTACGACAAAGAGCAGTCTCAAATTCGTCTATCTTCACACCTAAAATCATCAACCCAGATTAAGTTGCTACTAGAAGTGAACAGGATCGACCACAACAAAGAGGACATTGATGAACAAGCCAAGATTCATCTGGACAAAGTGCATAACCATCTGCACAACTGCCTTGATGGCTTGCCGGTCCATGAGCCCTTCGTGTCAACATCCAAGATGCTGGAGAGCAGGGCAATTATAATGACAGGTGAAAATTCATCCGAGTGTTCTGTACCGATAGAAACCCAAAATTCTGCTAGAGGATCTGCAGACCACAACTCTCTGACAAGCCCACTAGAAAAACTCTTGGAGGAAACAACAAAACCTACTGCAACAGAAACATCAGCCTCGCACTCTGCGGTTGACAAACAATTGCTGACTGATCCAATCTCAACAGATACACTTGGAGCACCTGTTTATCACATTGGGAAAACGTCACCAACTACTGCACGGTCTAGTGGTTTTGATAGCGCTCACAACAACTCTTCAACCAACACAAAGAGCCTCACTGTATCCCAGCCTGCACAAAAATCAAACAATGTCACTGGACAACGTTCTTCTTCGCTGCAGGAAGATAAGGTCCATCTTGTTTCAACTTTGAGTGACGAGAAGAACATTGCTGAAACAGAACGCACAAGAGCTACTTCCTCCCTTGCTCGTACAGTAGAAGTCCCCAGTGATTCTGCCAGCGGTTCTGGCTCAGTACTGGACACGGGAAAAGCAATTCCATCCACTAGTGATGCTCCACTGGTTGCTGCACCATCTGTCAATGCAGAAGACAATAACATTGCAGAAGAACATGAACAGTGTATGAAGCAACCACCTATTGATCCCACAGACAGCGTCCCTATTACCACAAGCGCACAACCGCCAGAACCGGAACCACAAATGGCAGCTCACAAGAGGTCCTTAAAGCAGTCAGAAGATCCAGGTAACAAGAGTACAGCGCCTCCTATGAAAAGAGTTAGGATACTGGAGCCTCCACATAATTCAACAGAAACTGCAAACAACCAGTCTCTACAAGCTGACAACCACAGAGGCCTCCTTAATTGTGGATTCATTGATGATGATCAAATATGGTCTGACCCATCTATCTATGAACAACTTGACAGAGTCATTGAACAAAAAAAGAAACAACCCTTTCATAACCAAGTAGCATCACAACAATGCCAACCTGATACTGTCTCACACTTGGCCAAGAATTCAAGCTCGTCAGCTAGATCTTCCCTTTCTAACTATCCAGAGCCACCTATACCCAGCAGATCAGGATCAATGTCAGGCGGTAGCCACCTCACACAGGCCTTTGATACGTCATACTCTACAGGTTTAACTCAAACTGTCTTGTCCCAAAGTTTACCAGCAACTCCCTTGTCCCAACACTACAACCAACCAGCTCCTAGTATCAAAAACCACTTCTACCAACATCCTGGTGCTCAGAATAACGGCGGTTCAAACAAAAGCCAGCGCTCACCATATGCGATGAACAACCAAAGTCACAAGCAGTACCAGCAACAAACCACTGTCCGTGATGCCCACTACCCCCAACACAATGATGCTCAGAATAACAGCACTACACGGTGCCAACAACGCCAACCTCAAGAGCAGAACAATCAGCAACCACACAGAGGCGGGTCTAATGGGCAAAGTTACAGTGCCTTGCAACAACAGTTCAACAGCATGCAGTATTCCGGCCATCCTCTCCAGCATTTTCCAACAGATATTCCTTCAAGCTCAACCGGTGATCCAACTGTCAGAACATTAGAACTGCGCATGCAGCACCAACCACAACGCCTAATGTTCCAAAGAAACAACAATTATAATGAGGGTCGTCTGCAAATTAGTAATGGTCAATTGAACTCCGGTGGTCATGTCTTCCAGCCTCATCAACATCATTCTGAGCTAGAACAGACTCGATTCACTGACCAAGGGAATGACCATCAAGATCACTGCCAACTTTTGGAAATAAGAGATTCCACAAACGAGGAGAAAGAAGTGTATGAAACAATCATCGACAATACGCCAGGTATCAAGCAAAATGATAGGTAATGAATTCGTTGTTCCTGTTACAGTAAAGTTTTGGTCCCTTCGTTTACTAATGCAATATATTCTGCCTGAAGCTATCATATTCAAGTGTTTCGGCTCGATTCTTCTACTGTTGAAATTGAATACTAATCATTTCCTCTTATGTTAAAAAAGAAAATCTTACGATTTAAAATTCATTTGTTTTTTTTTGACAGCAAGAGGATATTCTCCGTCGATCGACGTTGGGCCGATCATCGAACTTTAGGTTTGTCAATGAAGGTATACGGATATATCAACTCATTCGTGGTCGATGCTTACTCAGCGTTGCTGATGAAAGAACAATTCTACGCAACGCCAGCATTTGTGCACAAGCATATAATGTACATGGACGCTTCTGTAAGTTCTTGCTTCTCATAAATAATAATAACAAACCACATTTACTACTACTACCACACTCAGTGACACAGCTTCAATTTTCTGCAGGATAAATTTAAAGTTCTAGGAGCAAGCACAGAACTACTCAAGGAACACATTGTGGAAAAAACTATTGGGTACAGGCTGCCCAACAAATGTAACATCGTGAGTTCACCCTACTCACTCTATCTGCCCAGTGTTCGTCTTTGATTCTACAAGTTTTTCTTGTTACAATGATATTATTCCCTGTTAATTGTTTTAGGTCTTAATACCTGTGAGAAAGGATCCACATTTTATCTACCTCATCATCGTGAATCTTGCAATGCGTCGCTTCGAAATTCTGTGTCCTTATATCAATTGCGACGGTATAAAGGAACACTCGGACATTGTCATCGAAAACTTCAAGAGAGCTTACCATTCTGCTTACAACAACTATCCTCACACCATGGCCTCCTTTCATGTCAAACCTGTGCAGAGTGTATGTAACTCAGACAGAGAGTAAGTTTCTTTTAACTGTAGCTCTACCTCATTTAAACCATGCATCTTTTTGTTCCACTACACATCCCATACCTACTGTTCACCTTCTAATCACAGACATTAATGCTCTCAATTTTCAGGGATGACAGTGCTATTTACACCATGCATTTGATGCCGCTCATTAATTTGAATAATAATTCATTTTTATCAATAATGTAAGTTCACTCTCATTGACAACACATCAACATACGTTCATCCAAGCCAGCTGAACATTAAGTTTTACAATAAATTTTATTAATTTGCACGGTTATGTGTTTGCAGATCCATGTGAAACCGATGAGAGAACAACTAACTTACAAAATGATAACATCCAACCACAACACAGGCCATGTATTTGAGGCACTGAGCATCGTCCTCGACAAGCACAATATCCGGCGCGAAAGAAGAAGAGTTGGAAGAAGATGACTACTGCTTAAATGTGCCTTAATTTAGCTGGAGCCATCCGAACATTGTTTCAGCCAGCCATATCGACTCATATGTAATCACAACAATGTTTCACCTATTTTTGTGTCCGTCCAAGATATCTGCTATGGATCCCGTTAAACACAGCTGTGCGTTCAAATGGTCAAGTCTTAAATTCCTGAACAGCAAACATTTACAAATAAGAATCATATTTTTTCCAAAAGTTCTAAACATGATATTCAACACATCACTTCCTTGCACTAGAACACCACTCACTTCAATAAGACATAATAAAAGAAACAATTGAAACACAGAGGAAAAACACTATCAATTCGTAAGCATCTGACGAAGGAGCTAAATGACTCACCTCCAGTAATCCGGGTCACAGAGGCACTGTCGTGCCTCTTATCCACGTAGAACGTGCCTCTCTTACCACGGACAACTAAGCTGACACACACAAGTGCGCCACCAGTTAACACAGGACCGTCCCCTCTCGACAGCTTAACACCGGTCCCTCTCCAAGCCAAATGAGTCATGGAAGCACGACCGTGGCTCAAGTTAACGAAAGAAGAACCATCCTCTGTGATAGACGACTAAACTGAAAAAATACCAAAACAGAAGAACGACCGTGACTTCAACTGTAAAAGGTCCGTGACCTCACAAGTTTCAACGACGAGTCTCTCTCAGCAAATAAGTGAAAGCAAACGTTTCGAAAGAAAGGCACGACCATGCCTTTGAGTAACATCGTAGACGTGCCTCTCCGAGCGAACGTGTAAGAGAAAGCATTTGCGAACAACAGACAGAACTCTGACTCAACATAACATAGCACATGCCTCCACTAACTAGACAGACGTGACTTCACTAGCAGACTAACTAGAAATATTACAGAACATACAACCATGACAGTGACTCATACTAACATAACGCAGTGCCTCTCCGAATTTAATACCCAAAGGAAGGATAACGCCTCTACCAAACATACGACAATGCATCCAATGCCTTCACGGCCATGCCTTTCAAAATCAAAGTACCACCACAATAATAGAAACACAGAAACGCAACCGTCGATAACACAATACTCCCACAGCAAGTATCACACTGGATTACCGTGCCTAAAACAGACAACATATACTGAAACAGACAACATATATTGAAACAGACAGCAAAGTGAGAAAATCTGAAGAATCTTAAACACACTAAAGCTCTGCATAAAAACATTTCAAACACACAACCACAACCATATATTCAATATAAAAACAACCGTGCCAAACACAGTACAAACACAAAGCAAAAGTAAAGCCCCTACCTGTCAGTGAAGAAGCTAGCAAACTAATAAGACCAGAGCGTGCCTTGCCTAAAACAAAAACAATGCCTCCCTGAACAGACGACTGTGCGCTGCCTAGAATCACGAAAGTGCACATCTGAGTGCTCCCCTTAATACATCTCATCTTATACCAACTCGTAGCAACAAATCATAGAGGAAAATATTCTTGAAGGCACCCAATCAAGAAAAACATAATGGAACGAAAATAAACTTAAATTTCCAAACTAGTCAACTCCATCCGGTTCAAAATAAAACAACCACAATTACAAATTCATCAGTCTATGTAATATTACCCCATACAATAACTATCAAATAACCAATTCATCACACAATCCATCTTGCCAGCACTTCCACCTGGACTACTCCTCAGAAACGTCCTCGCCATCTGAGATCAGGAAGACAGCGACGATGCAGGATGTCCCTCATCGACAGAAACCGGCGGTATAGCTCATAGCTCACATACCCTTCCTAAAGGAAAATCAAATGAAAACATGAATATACAAAAAAACAAGTACTGTTCTAGCAACAAAGGCAGAAACTAACGAAAATGAAATCTTCACTTACAGTAGCTCCATATTTCAGGTGATCAAAAGTAAGTGGCTTCCAATCCCAGTAGTGACGAAGAAGTTCTGGAAAAGATGACTCCAGCTTCGAATAAGATTCGTCAATGATGGCTCCTGCTAAGTCCTCCATGGAGTCCCTTTCTTCGCCGCCTTTGATCATAAACTTCTCTTGGATGTCGATGTGGTACCCTTCTGGAATTCTGATGAAATCTTGAAAAAGAGCATCTCTAATATTCCTGACGCCCACACTAGAGAAAGTTATACCTCTATTCTCAAGGAAATCCTTCAGGGCAGGGCACTCCGTCCTGGCCCTGCAGAAGTGATAGAGCAAAACATGATTCCGCATAGCCAGTTGCATGACAGCGACTTTTCTACGCCCGTAACAATCCTTTCGCGTGAACTCCATGCCGAGACCAACAAACTTGTGCTTCTCCTCGCGCAACCAGTCCTCGTACAAGCCAATGATCTCCTCCACCTTGCCAGGCTCGTTGGTGTACCACACGTCGAGCTTCGTGTTACCATCGGCAACTATAGGATGGTACTCGGTGGTGTTCAAAAAGTCGTCCATGGCAACGAGCAGCAAGGTGCCAATGGAGATTCCTAAGACCCTGCGACAAGGTTGGGGAGTGGCGAGGAGGGTGGGAACTGACTGATGTTCTGTGGCTACAATACGACGTGAAGACCTCACAAACACGGCCAGTATTTAACCTTGGCGAGGGACCTTTGAGTTACAATGCGCATTAACGTGTGAACTAGGAACAGCGAATAGACGGTTGTGCTTCCGAAGCTCATAAAACCATGCACTTCGTAAAGTCACGGCTGTGCACAAATATTTGATGCCGTGGAGAAATCGAGGAGCCTCTAACTTTATTTTACGGTAACTGACACACTGAATAGTCACATCGAACAGCCGGCACATCGGTCATCAATTCCTCCTTTGAACAAAGACCACCAACGGAAGAATCCAATGAAGCAAACAAACAGCCAGCCGTACACCTTAGATCCGAAGGCCAAAACTCATCCGTGCCTCATCTAGCTAGATTCACAACATCTGTCCCTCGATAGTCAAGGCTGGTTTCAGGTGAGGCCCGGGTATGCAGGCACAAGACGCACATACGTGTCTATCAGGCACGGGTATGCAGGCACACGACACACATACATGTCTATTCCACAGGCACGGGTATCACCACAGGCACGTAGAGATACAGGCAGCAACTCGCCGGAAACACGTGAATGCAGGCAACAAAGGCACGGAAACGTAGCCTCTACAGGCACGTGCTTCGGCTTGGCAAGGCACGAATACGGCCTTGCAATTAACATTCTCGAGCCACGGCTAGACACCCTCTGCGTACAGACATGGAATTGCAGCTTCTCCGACGCACAAGCACGGTTTTCGAATTGGCATTCTCGAGGCACAGATACAAATCCTCTGCATAAAAATCCTCTGGATGCAAAAAAGAGAGGTGGCAGAGGCATCGGTAAGAACACTCTGTTCGAGAGGCACGGTTGCAAACTCTCAAGAGGGACAGCCATGTGACACCGCAGACACATAGACACGTGACGTGTATCACATGAGGATACATCAAATACAAGCAGCGAATCAACGGTAGAAGTGAAAGAGCCACAGTTTTAAAGTGTCTAGAGGCACGGGCGTGTAGAAGCACAGGCACGACGAGTCACAGCCACCGCATCCCCTCACGGACAGGCATCTGGCACCACAGGCACGTAGAGTCACAGCCAGCGTGTCTCCTGAGACAAGCGAATGCAGGTACAGGACGCACGGAACTGCAGCGTATACAGGCACGGAATTGCGACTTTTGTCGCACAGGTACGGCTTTCGAATTGGCGTTCTCGAGGCACGGGTACAAACCACCTGGACGCACAAAAGAGTGGTGGCAGAGGCACGGTTGTGTAGTCTGAAGAGAAACTGCCGTGTGACACCACCACATAGAGACATCGCGTGTGTCACGTGAGGTACATGAATAGCGGAAAAGAAGCCACGGAAGTGAAGCCTCCACAGACACGGATGCGGGCTTCTAGAGGCACGGTCCCGAAGAACACAAAGACAGGAAACTGAAAATGTTGCCTCGTACGTTACCAGACGTGCCTCTCTTGTGCGAATGTGTAAAACACAACAATACAAACACAAACAAACAGCGGTGAATATAAGCCAAACAAAAAACACGCTTCTCCCAAACAATACATATGCGTCCCCTCACGGACGGGCGTCTGGCACCAAAGGCACGTAGAGTCACAGCCAGCATGACGCCTGAGACACGCAAATGCACGTACAGGAGAAACCGAATTAAAGCGTATACAGGCACGGAATTGCGGCTTCTCATAGTTATCGAAGCACGGGTACAAACAACCTGGACGCACAAAAGAGTGGTGGCAAAGGCACGGTTGTGTAGTGTCAAGAGGAACTGCCGTGTGAAACCAGCACGTTACAGACATGGCGTGTGTCACGGATGTACATGCATAGACGGAAAGAAGCCACGGAAGTGAAGCCTGAACATACATGGATGCCCGGATTCTCGAGGCACGGTCCTAAAGCACACAAAGACACGAAACTAAAATGTTGCCTCGTACGTTAGCAGACGTGCCTCTCTTGTGCGAACGTGTAAAAGACAACAATACAAACACAAACAAACGGCACTGAATAAAAGCCAAACACAAAACGCGCTTCTCCCAAACAATACATATGCGCCACTTCAACAGGTTCTCTAAATATACATGAACTCGCGCAAACGTCAACAATGAACTTGTAACATGAAAAAACATAAGAAATTATATTCACATAACATGAGACGGTACTCCATAGGATTGAACTAAAAGTACTCATTAATTATACAAAAAAAGAAATGAAAGTCTTCCAGGAGTCCATTCTGCTCAGACCACCGGGACCATTCTACTCAATTGGAGTTCTGCTCAAAAGCATCAACGGCGTCCGGGGTCGGGAAGACAACGAGGATGCATCATGTCCTTCATAGACAGAACTCGGCGGTAGAGCTCGTAGCTGACATACCCATCCTAAAATAAAAAGCGGATGAGAATGAAGATATACGTAAAGGGGAAAAAGTACTATTGTTGCAATAAAACAAAAATATAAAGACGAAATTTTCACTTACAATTGCCGCATATTTCAGGTGTTCAAGGGAAAGCGGCTTCCATTCCCAGTAGTCATGCAGACCTTGTGGAAAAGACGACTTCATACTCAAGTAAGATTTGTTTATGACGGCTCCTGCCAAATCTGCCATTGAATCCCTTAGATTGCCTCCTTTGATCATGAGCTCCTCTTGAAGGTCGATGTGACACTCTCTTGGGATTTTGAGGTAACTGTTTGCGAGAACATCCCTATCGTTCCTGACGTCGACACTAGCGAAAATTATACCTTTGTTCCGAAGGAAATCCTTCAGAGCAGCGCACTCCGTCCTGGCCTTGCACAAGTGATAAACAAGAACATGCTTGCGCATCGCCAGTTGCATAACGGCAACTTTTCTACTACGATCAAAATAATCCTCTCGTGTGTACTCCAGATCAAGACCAACAAACTTGTACCTGTCCTCACGCAGCCATTCCTCATAGAGAGTAAGAATCTCCTCCACCTTGTGGGGCTCATTGGTGTACAACACATCGAGCTTGGTATTACCATCAGCATCTATAAAGAGACGCTCAGTAGTGTTCCTGAAGTCGTCCATGGAACCGAGGCTGAGACGACAATGGAGTTTGACTGTGCTTCTCGTACGAGGCGAGGATGACGGGAGCTACCTGCACTTCTCTGGAGGGAATAAGACGCGATAACCTCCAGGAATAGACCACTACTTAACCTTTGGGGAGAGACGACTCAGTTACCATGCGCCCATTTAATTGCTAAGGAAACGGTGAATGGACGATTGTGCTTCTGCAGCTCGTGAAACCATGCACTTCAAAACTCACGACTGCCACGCTGTAATCGAGGAGCCTCTAGGTTAACTCTGGCACGGTATCTGGCACAATAAATACTAACAATAAATAGCCATCCCATCGGTCACCAGCACATCTTTTGACCGAGAGAACAATGCGAAGAGACAAACGAGATGACCCTGTCGTACAAATACTACACTGGGAGTGAACAAAAATAGAAGCACGGTTCGCCAGAACAAAAGCCACACGCGTGCATCCACTTTGGTTAAAGACAAACCTCACTAACATCAACGCACCATGTCTGCGTACCACCAGAAACATTGACAAAACAAAAGCACGTCCATGCTTCTGACATACATATAACCGTGGGCTATCATACATATTCCCGCCTGAAGCCAGCGTACATAAAAACAGTGACTCCCCTGGGTTAACGACTGCCTGAAAAAAATTGCAATACCAAAGTCACGAACCGTGACTCGATTTCAGATGCAAACGTGCCTCTCATTAGCAACCAACATGCCTCCCGTCAATTTGCATCCCCCAACATATCGACCATGCCTCTCCTGTTACAACGACCGTGCATCTAATAACATCATCACTGGTCCTCTCGTAAAGAAACACCCAACCATATCTGATTAAACATGTGATTAAAAAAACACAGAAGCACGAGCATGCTTTTCAGCATGTATAACCGTGCCTCACAGAAAGTATGTGAGGCAGGATAGGCACGTAAAAGACTCCGCTCGGAGGCAGCACAGCTGGACAACTATAATGGGAGGCAGCTGGACGAGTCAAACATCTTGTGTCCCCATAACACCTCGGAATGCACGCACACCATGTACAACCAGCATTCATTCCATTTCGCAGAATAAAAAATAAAACAAGAAGCACTCATTACTACTCTTGCTCTCTCCCGTCTCCTTTATATTTCAATAAGCTCCGACTCCCTCAGCCACAACACAACTCATTTGCCTTCTCCGTCGCCTGCTTCTAGGGTTCGTGCTTCTTCTCCGTCTCCTGCTTCTAGGGTTCGTGCTTCTAACCCGCACACAATCGATTAATTTCTAAGCCATACTTCTCTCGTAGATTGCTGGCCATGGGTGCTTGCCCTAAGCTTCCCATCACAACCCATCTGCCTTATCCGTCCGCCTACTTCTAGGGTTCGTGCTTCTTCCCCGCACACAGTCTCATTTCAAACAAGTTATTGTAGAGTTTTTATTGGGTCTCTTGATTAACTTCCAAGCCGTGCTTCTCTCGTAGATTTTGCTAGCCGTGTGCGCTTGCCCTAAGCTTCCCCTACCCAAATCTCCGTTCGTCAACCCTCGTTCTTCTTCTGTCCCAGGTAAAAAGCATATGCGTAAGCAGCATGCTCCGATCCGTATTTACGTTTTACGTTTAGGTTTTTCATTTGATAGTTATTGAAGCATCAGATCCGGTACAACGACTTCATTCTCTAAAGGAATATAAAAACCATTTGAAAATCTAAACAAGTGTTATAAACTCTGTCATACTGCTTTTCTCGAAGGAGTAGATGAGAAGATTTATGGTAAATTTGTAGTTGTTGCCTGCCTTCAATATGGCTAACATATTTGAAGCTAGTCGTTGTCTACCTTCCACGTTGAAGCTTGTTTTTAAATTGTTATGATATTCTTGTTTTCTTAACATAGTTTTTCTGAATTATTTAGGTATGATTTGCCCTACCTGCCGCCAACCAGGCGGCCCTTGCGAACCACACCCTGAAGTTCTCCAGGAGTTTGAGGTTATTCTTGATGAAAATTGCTGGAGCCGCATGGTTAGTAAGCATCACTAACAAATTAGTTGCTTACAACACAGTAAAAATCGTCACTGTCACTCATACCCCCTTGCACCTACACTAGGTTCCCCTGCTGCCACTTCTTCGCAACTGCCTTGTGTTTTCATTTTCCATTAGTTTGCTTGCCTATGCCCTGATTAATATAGTCCATTAGTTTTGCCTGCCTATGCCTTGATTACTATAATGCATCTTCAGTTCTAATTAAAATTAGTCAACATATGCCAAAAATCTGTGTCCATTAATTTATAATACAATTATGTTGTTATCTGTAATTCTTATCAAAAATTCATATCCAATTTAAGAAAACTTTTAACATTAATAGTACGCGAGTTCAAATTTATACTTACAGGTTGTTATTTGCACTATTTTTTCCAGTATGTACCTTGTAATGTCAGAGCTTTTCTCGCTGAATACATTGAAGAGAAGAAGAAAGAAGCAAGAAAATTGCGTAAACAGCAGGTAGAGCCAGCCCTTCTTACACATGAAGGAAGGTCTTACAATGCTTTGTTTAAGCATAGGGCGAACTACACAAAGTTCTGCGGTGGTGAGTGGAACATCTTTGCGGCTGATTATGAACTTCGTGCTGGAGACCGAATAGAATTTGAACTACCAGACGAGGGTCTCAATCTCGAAATACAAACATATCGAGATAACAAAAGGCTGCTTCCATTACCCCACGTTGGTAGGTATTTAATATTACAAACATTACAAACTTATCTTCTTTCGTTATATTTTTATATTACAAACTTATCTTCTTTCGCTGTAATTTTATATGCATGAATCGAACTGAATAATATTAACCCCGTGTTGGATATAACTTTATCTAACTTTAAAAGCTTTTTCTTTTTCTAGCTCTCGACGATCTTTCTTCTGACGATTTCGACCATGTTCACTGTTGTGTCTACTCTAAGGATATTGAGCTTACCTACGACCAGACACGATTCTTTCTACAACGCCTTTTCGGAGATACTTTCATCCGTTGCCGTCCATTTGTCCATGTCTTGACTCACACTAACACCAAAGACTACGTCATGGTTGGTTACAACTGTCCTTGTTAAAATACCAAACGTATTTTGCTCATATGTAATATAAACAATACTGACGTAATATTGCTTATATGTAAAATTATAAAGAACCTATTTATTCAAACCTAAAACAACAAAACTTCCGTTGTTCTCTTAATATGTTGTTTTACCTGTTTACACACAAACCTGAACATGCCAGGAACTATATTACTTCCAATATGGAATTTCTTAATGTTTGTGCACTCACCATATTCAGACATTCTTTTATTTATTGTCCAAGTGACAAATCAACGGTTTTAATTTCTATTTAATTTCGATTTTCTTCTAGAAAATTCCGAGGAGCGTTGTCTCAACACTGAAGAGATGGGTGGACATGCCAACCAATGGCAGGGTAACCCTTGAAGCTCCTGATGAACCTACACATGTCATCACTCCTTCATCGTACTACATCTCCAAAAACGAAGGCAGGATGGTAATAGAAAAGTCTTCTTTCAGAGACTTCATATCAGCTGCATCCTTCGTTGAAAAGAACGTTGTTCTAATCACTTTCAAAGAGCGCCATGACCGTTCTGTGTCCATCATCATTCAGCGCATTATGTAGATTCCGTCGGAACCAACACCTAAAATGGAAGCAAACAGTGTATCTCCTATAATGTTTGACGCTCGTTTCATGATGATGCCTCTAGGAGCAAAACACTGATTACTATAAGTTTGCTAGTTAGGATGGTAGAGTAATTTAATTATTATGGACCATGTGCTTGCTTGAACTATCGGAATAATCTTTTGCAACTTATGTAGCTCTTACGGACACTCAACTTGCTGTTTCAACCATCGGAATGATCCTTTGAAACAAATGATGTTTGAACTATCGAAATGATTCATTCGAATAGTTCTTATCCTTTGAAAAGTTCACAATTCAAAAAACCAAAAAACAAAAAGATTCATTTTCAAAAATCAAACGAAACAAGAATCAATTTGTGATTCAAAACCTCTACCAATGCCATGTTATCAAACTTATTCAAACCATCTAGTGAAACATATCTCATTTAAAAACCAAACAGGACTCCGTTTTCAAGTCCAAACTATATTTACTTCAACTTTTCCTAAACACACACTTGTGCACCGAATAACATAAAAACCGTGCCTCCCTAACCAAGGAAGATTATTAATTGAAAAAAACGTTTTCACAACAAAGGCACGACCATGCATCTGCTGAGTGTTCTACCGTTTACACGACTACTTTCATAGCCAAAGATGGATCACGCAGGCAGCACACAACGAATAAAAAAATTCAATGAAAAAGACAAGTGAAAATCTAAAAAACAGATAAAACAAACCCCTGTTTCCGAAATTCTACGCCTGGAACCGCCGCGTGACTAGCAACTGCTCTTTGGCGGTTTCCTTTTTTGCACGACAAATTAACCCTTTCACTTTTCCGACTCCATTTCATCCTCTTTCTCGAAAGTTTCTTGCCAGCCGCAGTTCACCACCGCACACCTCCAGCCATGGACGACGGGAAACTAACAACACTCACCGAACACATCACTACCCACGGTACAACCGTGCTTGAGGTGGTGTACACCAACGACCCAAGGACCGTGGAGCGGATCATCAAAAAGTACGAAGAATGGCTAAAGGAGGAGAAGAACAAGTTCGTCGGCCTTGACCTCGAGTACACACGTAAGAGCAGTTACATACGACAAGGGATCGCCGTCGTCCAACTTGCCATGCGCGAGCATGTCCTTGTATACCACTACTGCAGATCCGAGCGCTCCCTGGCGTTAGTTGACTTCCTGCAACGGAAAGCGGTAACTTTCACTAGCGTCGACACCAGGAACGACAAGACCATGCTTGCCCGTGCATGGATCAAAATTCCAGACGAGCACCACGTCGACATCCAGAGGCTATTCTGCATCAAGGGTGGTGGAGAAAGGGACTCCATGGCTGACCTTGCAGCGGCCATCATCGACCCCTCATACAAGAACATGAAGAAATCATTCCCAAAGGAGAAGCACCAGTTCTGGGAGTGGAAGCCACTTTCCCCGATACACGTTGAGTACGCGGCAAAGGACGGGTATGTTAGCTACGAGTTGTACAATCCTAATCATCAAGAACGGGCTACGTCACCTCCACCAACAACCAATGAAAGAAAGACTCCGCCCACGTAAGAGCAATGACGAGGGATCTTCCAGCGGCTGGAAGCGCCGGAAGGGAAATAGTGGTTGGTAAATTGCGAGAAAATGGATCTCTACATTAAACTAGTAGGAACTACTATTATCATAATTTAGATTGTATGAACCTATGTTGTAAATATGTTTGTTGTTGCTCAAAGATGTTGTGTCTATTGTATTACTATTTTACGTTTGAACTTTGAACACAGTGGTGTGCTCATGTACAAATGCATACTACGTTTTGCATGTCTAAATGCAATTAGCAAGTTATGTCCCAGTACTGAGCAAGCATATATTGTATCCATGATTATAGAACGAGAGATATCTCACACGATATTGTATTATAATTTTCATACTCAACCTTTACAAGATGCATCGTGCATTTACAAGAATATGTGATGATATCGTTGTAAACTTTCAGTACAATGCTTATTAAACATTGGCGTGAACAATTCATAAATATTGCAGAAGATCATTCGGTACACAGTCACAAGCGACGAGAACTTTGTTACTTTAACCACATTGAAAAAAAATCCTTGCCTCCATTGAGCATCCTTGCTATTGCACACAGGTTCCTCTCCGTACACCAGTTCTGCACGATGCCACAAGACTACACTACTGTGTGCAACTGACCTATGTACAAGCGTGACTCACTAAGTGTCTACTCAATCCATGCCTGTGGTGCCACGCACCTGTGAACCTAGAGACTACACACCTGTGCATCATTAACCGAGCCCCTCTAACCAGATATTCGGACCGATGCCTCTACTGCCGTACATCCGTGCCTCTAGAATCTTGACAGCAGGAAGAGGGTTCAAAACCGTGCCTCCACACAACCGTGCTTGTACTGACTGCACTTTCGTGCCTCTGTTTGCTGGATCAACGTGACTCACATGAAACCCACAGTAACTCTACGTGCTCCGCACGCGTGATCGCCAATGCAACTTTGGTGCTGCACAGACGTGTCTCTCAGTATACCCGTACCTCCACAACCGTGCTTGTACTGACTATAATTCCATGCCTCCGTTTTGCTCAATCCACGTGCCTCACATAAAACCAACAGTAACTCTACGTACTACACACACACGTGCCTCTCGCATGAAACCCATAGTATCTCGCCCGTACAACTTTGGCGCTGCACACACGTACCTCTCAGTATACCCGTGCCTCCTCACCACCGTGTCTGCACTGATTTCAATTCCGTGCCTTCATTTGCTTAATCCACGTGCCTCACATAAAAGAGATGCACAGCCGTGCCTCAGAGTAAACAACACACGTGCCTCTACTGTATTGATAACTATGACCCCAATTAAATAACATTCGTCCAAAAAAACATCTTTAAAAGAGATGTACAGCCATACCTCTTCTACAAACATACAACATCAATGAACACTTAGGTTCATATCGTTTCATGTATCTAGACAACATTAAACTGTAGCATAGATTTTTAAACAAAATCCATTTATGTTCAAAGGCTATAACTAACATCACTGCGGCAGAAGATTGAAGATAACAACAAGCCTCCCATCACGCTCTTTGAAAGTTATCAGCACCAAGCTGTTTACTTCAATAGACGATGCCTGGAGAAAATCACTGAAACCTTCCTGTTTGAACACCATTCTACTACCCAAGCCAATGAAGTAGGAGCAAGTAGTGCTCACATATATATCATCTGTTGGGGAACGTAGTAATTTCAAAAAAAAATCCTACGCACACGCCAGATCATGGTGATGCATAGCAACGAGAGGGGAGAGTGTTGTCCACGTACCCTCGTAGACCGATAGCGGAAGCGTTAATACAACGCGGTTGATGTAGTCGTACGTCTTCACGATCCGACCGATCAAGTACCGAACGCACGGCACCTCCGAGTTCAGCACACGATCAGCTCGATGACGTCCCTTGAACTCCGATCCAGCCGAGTGTTGAGGGAGAGTTTCGTCAGCACGATGGCGTGGTGACAATGATGATGTTCTACCGACGCAGGGCTTCGCCTAAGCACCGCTACGATATTATCGAGGTGTAATATGGTGGAGGGAGGCACCGCACACGGCTAAGAGATCAATGATCAATTGTTGTGTCTATGGGGTGCCCCCCTGCCCCCGTATATAAAGGAGCAAGGGGGAGGCCGCCGGCCAAGGAGGAGGGCGCGCCAAGGGGGGAGTCCTACTCCCACCGGGAGTAGGACTCCTCCTTTCCTTGTTGGAATAGGAGAAGGGAAGGGAGAAGGAGAAAGAAGGAAGGGGGCGCCCCCCTCCCTAGTCCAATTCGGACTAGTCCATGGGGAGGGGTGCGGCCACCCTTTGGGGCCTTTCTCTCCTTTCCCGTATGGCCCATTATGGCCCAATACGAATTCCCGTAACTCTCAGGTACTCCGAAAAATACCCGAATCACTCGGAACCTTTCCGAAGTCCGAATATAGTCGTCCAATATATCGATCTTTACGTCTCGGCCATTTCGAGACTCCTCGTCATGTCCCCGATCTCATCCGGGACTTCGAACTCCTTCGGTACATCAAAACACATAAACTCATAATATAACCGTCATCGTAACGTTAAGCGTGCGGACCCTACGGGTTCGAGAACTATGTAGACATGACCGAGACACCTCTCCGGTCAATAACCAATAGCGGAACCTGGATGCTCATATTGGCTCCCACATATTCTACGAAGATCTTTATCGGTCAGACCGCATAACAACATACGTTGTTCCCTTTGTCATCGGTATGTTACTTGCGCGAGATTCGATCGTCGGTATCTCAGTACCTAGTTCAATCTCGTTACCGGCAAGTCTCTTTACTCATTCCGTAATACATCATCCCGCAACTAACTCATTAGTTACAATGCTTGCAAGGCTTATAGTGATGTGTATTACTGAGTGGGCCCAGAGATACCTCTCCGACAATCGGAGTGACAAATCCTAATCTCGAAATACGTCAACCCAACAAGTACCTTTGGAGACACCTGTAGAGCACCTTTATAATCACCCAGTTACGTTGTGACGTTTGGTAGCACACAAAGTGTTCCTCCGGTAAACGGGAGTTGCATAATCTCATAGTCATAGGAACATGTATAAGTCATGAAGAAAGCAATAGCAACATACTAAACGATCGAGTGCTAAGCTAACGGAATGGGTCAAGTCAATCACATCATTCTCCTAATGATGTGATCTAGTTAATCAAATGACAACTCATGTCTATGGCCAGGAAACATAACCATCTTTGATCAACGAGCTAGTCAAGTAGAGGCATACTAGTGACACTCTGTTTGTCTATGTATTCACACATGTATCATGTTTCCGGTTAATACAATTCTAGCATGAATAATAAACATTTATCATGATATAAGAAAATAAATAATAACTTTATTATTGCCTCTAGGGCATATTTCCTTCATCATCATCACCAGATTCCAAAGTAACTTCAAGGGTTAAAACGCCAGTCCTAGGAAAAGTCACAAACTCCTTCAAACTCCTCACAACAATACCAGGAATAACCTGACAAAAAACATCAAGCTATCAGAAACAGAACAAAAATTCAAAACTATAAATAGAAGAGATAATAAAAATAAATAAATAAACAGAAACAAAGAAAAAACAGTGGAAAAAAAATCTGACCATATGATGACCATTAACATTCATGGAATCAATCCTGTGAACAAAAGGACAACAGGGTATGTAGACATCATTAAAGAGTTGACACCTCATGAAATACATCTGCTGATAATTAAGAAAAATACCATGGGTGTAATAACAACTCCCAACAAGTTCCATCTCGGAGTCGCTCAAACCATCAAGAGCTACAAAATATAATTACACAGGCTCAAGGGAACAAAAAATCATCATGTGCAATAAAACAAGCTAAAAACTTCCTTAAAAATAAACCTTACCAACAGACGGTAAAGGAGACAACGCATCTCCACGACCAACACGATAAAAATCAATACCAATCCATGTTCCATAATGTTCAAGCCTAATGGTCATTATATCACGAGGACGAACACCATAATCACTGACCAATCGTTCCCAGGAAGGACCATGGAATTTGCTCCTCAACCGACCATGACTAAATAGGACACCATACAAATAACCCTCATTGCACTGAAAAGCAAGATCAGTATCTTCGTCACCCCTCCTTATGGCTAAAGCCCTACACTCCTCGATGTAACGAGCAAGATGAACTCTAACACTGCACGGAACATACTGCACAACAAATCAAAACAAGGATCATAATCAAAACCTAAACAGCATGAGCAGCACCAAAAGAAATAAGCGTGTGTGCCAAAAATTGCACAATTATAAAATGATATTCTTACAACACGCCTCCAACAACGCCGATCCAGGACCACACTGAACCCATCTACAGAAGAATCAACAGAAGAACACGGGCCACCAGGCATACGGCAAAAAGGACAAGCCATAACTGCAAGGAACACAATGATTATCAAGAACTAATCCCACAAAACCCAGTTGAAACTTGACATCTGATAGTGTTGGTAGTCCCCACCCGTAACTACCCCATAAATCTCCATATCCCGGAAATATAATGGGAACAAAAAGAGAAATGAAAAAGGGAAATAGGGAACCCACGAAGGTAACCGGCTGGGAACGGCGATCACGCGAACGGGGAAGCACGGTCGACGCTAAAGAAGGACCACCGTAAGAGCAGGCAACAAGCGCGGCGGCCGGGACAGGGACCGCCGTAACCACGCGACAAGAGCGGCGGCTGCGACGGGCGGAGACGACGGCAAAGAAAGAACAGTGCTCCACGACGGTTCGCCCACACCAGAGAGAAATAGATCAAAAGGTTTTATAAAACATTAAAAGTATAAGGACTAAAGTGAAAAAAGGAAAAACCAGAAAGGAAAACCAGAAACCGGAAAACACGGGAAACGCCGTGCGCGCGCCAAGTGTCGCGCGCGGAGCGCCTCGGAAAAGTCTCCCGACCGCTCCGCGCGTGACACTTAGCGCGCGGGGAGCACTCCCCGACTAATCGTTGAGAGGAGCGCTCCTCAATTAGTGATTTCGACGAAAAAGGTTCCTTAAACACGGCTAGTATGGGCTAGAAATATTGGCCCAAAACCATGGGCCTGTTCAACTTTAAATATACAGCAAAGACAAGTGTGGACCGGGGGGATACCGTAAGTCAGAACCTAAAGCAGGTCAAGGAAGGAAAAACAGGTCCAAAGCCCACGCGCGGCACCCTCTTCCAAAACCACGAGCTAAACGGCGGCGAGGGCACGAGCCAACGGCGACGAGAAAGCTACACAACCCGGCGGTTATCCCACGCCCCACCCCCACCCCGCCCCGCCGTCCCGCATTCGCTCCCATCCCCGCGCCACCCGCCGCCTTCTCCCCGACCGAATCCGAGCGCCTCCTCGGCTTCTCGCCTCCTTTAATCCTCTCCCCACGCGAAACCGTGGGCGCTCTCGTCTCCCTCTGCTCCTCGCTCCTCCACCCCGTGGCACCCGGCCCTCCAAAACCCTAGCCGTCGCCGCCACTTTCTCGATCTAATGCTGTGACCTCCCGATACCGTCCCTGCCTCCTCGCGTCGCGATGGAAGGCCCCGTCCCTGCCCCCTCCTCCTCCGCCGCGCCCGCCGTCGCTAGGGTTCCGGCCGCCGCGCCCTCCGCTGCCGCGGCCCCGCAGCCTCTCGCCGCGCAGCAGGCGCCTGCCGCCGCGGTCGCGGGAGCCGCGGCGGGGTGCCGCAGGCAGGTGTTCTCCGTGGAGCTCCGGCCCGGGGAGACCACCATCGTGTCGTGGAAGAAGCTGCTGAAGGAGGCTGGGCACGCGGCGGCCGCACCTTCGCAGCCGCTGGCAGTGGTACCGGCGGAGCCTGCAGTTGCTGCACAACCGGGCCCGCCTGCTGCGGTAAGCAGTACTACTCTTGCTTTGGGTGTTGTCTGTCTGTCGATTGATTTGGGCGTGACAGTTTGCTGCTCAGGTTTGCATCTGCGATTAGATGCATAATTGCATCTATGTGCTCGTTTTCTCTGACCAAATAGTTGCAAGGGCGTTGCACTAGAAGCAAACTGTGCCATATTTCAGTAGTTCAGTGTCATTTCCTGCCGTCTTTGTAATTCATGTAGCTGGTTATGCCACAGCCTTGTCATTCTCACATACATTGCTCTTCGCCAAGCATTTTGTTTTCACATAGTGTATGCTGAACATTTGAGGAGTGCTCTGTGTGTTTAACATCGAGTTTATTATACTATTCAAATCAGGCACCCCCTGCAGAAAATGACGCAGAGGATCCAGCGCAGCCAAATCGGTTTAATGCCGTTATCGAGAAAATTGAGCGCCTTTACATGGTAACGAATGATGACATTATTTTACTCCATATTGCCCATGCACTGAGTTCTGACTCTATTCAAATTGCCAGGGTAAACATAGCAGCGATGAAGAAGATCTTGATGATGTACCGGACGACGATCAATATGACACTGATGATTCTTTTATTGATGATGCTGAATTGGTCGGTTTCTCAATTCTACTTAGCCCTATCTTTTGTTGATGATTCTTTTCTGATCTCATTGATGTGCCCTGCACTAATAAACTTCTACTTGCTGTGTATATTGTTGTGTAATCATGCAGAGATGATATAATATTGCTAATATAACCACTCTTTGCTTACTGACGATGTCGATCCCATTCTCATCTTCACCGTCATTGTGCACTCTGTTTTTACTATCTGTTGTACCTGCCTGAACTCTTGGTTTAGTGCTAGGATGAAAGCAAAATAATTTTTATTAGTTTGATTTGACAACGCCATGGCCCTTTCGGCATTGCAGTACTAGTTCATTCTTTGTATAGTGTATACATATAATGCAACTTGTATGTCTTGAAACGATTGCACTGAATATTCACAGCATATTAGATAATTCTTTGTCTAATTACTTACACCGACTCAGTTTACCTCATGGTAGGCAGGCTTATAGAATTTATCCTAGTAGGTTGACATGTTGAAACATTTTTTCTGCATTGCTAATTCATTATATGCATCGAGAAAGAATTGTCACTGATTGGTGATAGCTTTTCATGTTTCTTATGCTTGCAGGATGAATATTTTGAAGTTGATAATTTGACGACTAAGCACACTGGTTTTTTTGTTAACAAAGGGACATTGGAACAGATGTAAGGTTCCTCAATATTTTTTTGTTATTATTTAATAGAAAATTCACGCCGTCGCTTCTTCTGTTAGCTGGTAGAGTACATCCATGCCATCATAATGGATGTCTGTTTTTTTAGTATGATATCTTGCTGGATGGCATGGGGGCCACCTGTTTGATTGCAACAACATTTCACCATTTAGTCTAGTATACAATGTCTATTTAGCCCACTGTTTGATTTATCACAAAATACTTTGGCTGCAATCGCTAGTGCCTTTTCTTTAGCTATTAACTATACAATCTTGTGCTGTCTGAAATAAGGGCACAGCATGTTGCAACTGTGGCATCTAAGGATGAGCTTATAATAATTAAAGGTACTGATCAAACTTGATGCAAAGCATGATTGTGTCGGTTACAGCCCTAGCTGGAACAACACAAACAACGGATGAAAGAACGGGGTAATAATATGGGGGCAATTTTCATATGTAGCAGCATGGATGTTCTGAGCCAGTTTTATTGAATCAGCAGATCAGATTGGCAGCAACACAATTTTACTTATGCACATGCATTACATATATGTTAGCATGGATGTTACATCAACCATCTTTTGCAGTGAACCTGGTACATCAGCAAATGTCGCGCCAAAGAAAAGGAGAAGCAAAGACCAGTCAGCTGATCATATTGAAAATAATCAGGGTGCTACAGGTGATTATTTGAAGCCTGGGAAAGCAAGCGGTCTGAAAAAAGTAGCTACTGGCAATGGTGAATATTACCATGAAGGCAGCAGAGTGGTGAAGACTAAACCCAGCGCAACCGGAGTCCTAAAAAGGAGATCGACTGATTTTGCCGCAGGTGTTGATTCTACAAAACGTACAAAGATATCTAGTAAGGATGTGTCATATTCCTCTTCAAAAGAGCTAAAAGACCTAGAAAAGTATAAAGCTCCGGCATTCCAGCCTACTGATTTTGGTAATAAGTCAACAACCAGTGAGACACATGGCTACGCTTCAGCGTGCAGGGATAAAGATCCTTCAACACAACTTGATTTTCAACAAAAACAGACTTACAATGGGGAAAATGAAGATCCGACCAGCAAAATATATCGCAAAGATATAGCTGGAACGAACGACTTCTCTAGCATGGATGTGTCTGGTGCTGCCTATCCTACACAAGCAATGGTAATAATTATATCCCATTTACTGTTCTACAGAACACATTTGCATAATAAAATACTCCCTCCGTTCACATTATAAGATGTTGTAACTTTTTCCTGATTCGGATGTATATAGACGCATTTTAGTGTGTTGGTTCATTCATTTCAGTTTGTATGTAGTCCATATTGAAATATCCAAAGCATCTTATATTTGTGAATGGAGGGAGTAAGTAATAACCATCAAACTGGGTTTGGATGCATGCTAAGTCACAATTTGTTTTGATTTTTCAGCACCTGACCACTGGCAGGGAGAGTGCAGGTACCAAACCTAAAGGCACTAGGCTTGAGCGAGCCATTCGGGATCTCCAAAAGATTGCTGCTAATTGTGAGTATTATATCAGCCCCCTTGAATATCTCTGTAGACTGTAGTTGCGCCGGAAGTAACTGTAGATACTTGAAATTTTCCTTGCAGACAAATCGCCAGCTATTGATATTAGTGAGGCTGACCCAAATGTTCAGGCATCAGCTCAAAGACGCTTGCCTCCAGAAGTAAAGCAAAAGCTTGCCAAGGTTGCAAGGCTATCGGTATGTAGCAGCACCACCAGTTTTTCTTGTGATTCAAATGCATCTGAAATTCTGAATTATGAATGTTCGTATTCCATGTGATTTCTTATTTATGTACATTCTTGACTAGTAAAGTTCAGAAAAAAATGTTAACCTTATATCTTTTAGAAAATTAATGCTTATAATCAGAATATATGTACAGACACATGTGTCATACTGCCTTTCATTCTATGAACTTACATTTTACAGGGTGTCTTATACTAGTGGTAATTGTTTATATTTTTTGTGATACCATAATTAATTATGTCAGTAAGAATTAGTGTGGCAGTAGTTCATTTGTACTAATTGATCTTCCATTTTGCAAATAAAACTTACAACACTTGGTAAACTATGCAAACACCTTTTGATTTCTCACTTCAGTGAACTTTAAAGCTGTATTGCTTGAATTTGAATGGTATAGTATCGCTAGCTGTTTGTAATATTGTTGTTTGCAGACAAATCATGGAAAGGTACAAGAAAATGAGTTGATGGATCGGCTCATGGGCATAGTTGGACACCTTGTTGTGCGTAGGACACTGAAGGTGAGTTGTGGTCTTATATGGAAGTAAGTAGCCATGTCGTTGGCGCTTGGCTCCTGAATTTTTAGTAGATGTGTTGCTTTGTTCTGAAACATGTCTTTTGTATATGCCAAATTGGAAAAAGGAAACATGTTACTTGCTTTGTCATGATCTCCAGTAAGTAATGTAAACCATCATTTCTATAGAAATATAATAGCCAAAAAGATCACAGGGTAATTATGTTATGGAGGAGCTTTTTGGGGTGTAATATTTTATTGTTTTCAAATGATCTATAATGTAAATAGTTTTTTATGTGTTAGTCTTTACTCTTTAGTAGTCAAAGTTACAAGAATTTGACTTAACACAACTTAAAACATCATGTCTATTAGAACATAGGTAGTAGATGCCAATTGGTAGTATGTTTCAGTTTAGTACATTCTCATCAAATTAAAGAAAGTATAATTAAGAAGTGAAAAAAGCCTTTTCAATACTTCGTTGACGTTGTGAAAGTTTGTTAGAAATGAACAATAAATTGGCTACAGAATTTCCTTTCAGAATTCAAACACTACAACTACCACCACCATGAGTAACAAATCTACTGTCTGGATGCGCCGCAGTAAAAACAAAATGAGATGTTGCTAGCGAGAATATCTTATTTTTCATTAGTCTGTAGTTTCTAAATCATGCTTATGTTGGTATTCTATGTGGTGAACTGATCCTGTAAGTGACCGTGGCACAGTCATCCTTTGTGCATCGCTTATTTCCATCTCTAACTCATGTTACTTATGAACAGAGAAACATGAAGGAATTGGTAAAATCAGGACTCTCTGCTAAACAAGAGAAGGCTGATAGGTTGCAGCAAGTAAAAATGGAGATCAATGAAATGGTCAAAGCAAGTATGGCTGCCAAGGCCAAGGTAAAGATATATCTCATTATGTAATAAGTATGAAACTTCCATTATCTTCCTGATGTTAGCTTTCGTGTTTGTTACTTTTGATGTTAGATGCTCTTTTTACTTGTATGTGCTGCCAGGTCAATGAACAACAAGATGGCTCAGCTGATGATTTTCAGACCGTCACTGACGAAAGAAGAGATTTGAAAGGAAAGTCTGCAATGAATAGTGCACTGGAGGACAGAATATGTGATCTGTATGATCTGTATGTTGAGGTATAAATCTGTAATCTTATCAAATTTTGGTGTTTGGACAAACTGCACTGTTGATGATCATTTTTGTTTATTTACAAGGATGCAAGAGGGGGGTTAGTACCGAGGTTACCTGTTTAGAGCCTATATAGTCAACTCTCAGTAGAAGGTTCCCTCGGAACAATTATCATTTATTTCAAGCTATTCCGGATCTTTCTATATCTTAAAAAAATCCGCAAAGTAACAGTAGGATGAAAAAATAAAAGGAAGTGTAGTCATGCTCTATTAGGTTTGCCTCCCCCCCCCCCCCGATCCTATGGTGTCGCTGTCACGTGCCTCCCACTGAACATATATGCTCTTGGGCTCAGCTATGATTTACCACACATGAAAAGGCATAATGTCTCCTCTCTCCCATTTTTCCATAAGGCATAATGTCTCTACTCTCCCATTTTCTCATTTACGTCCTCGCTCTGCTTTTAACTCTGCAGTAATGAAATCTCTCCCCCTATCTCCCTCTCTTATCGTAACCCTTGCTCTGCTCCACCGTAAGGTTGAAGCAGACACAAATATTATTCTTACTAATTCAATATGGAAATAAACAAGAACTTTTGGACATACATAATACTGTCCAGTTCGGACATACATAATACTGTCCAGTTATCCATTAGGGAATAATTGAGATTTTTTTTGTGACAACTTCTTTTGGTTCTTATTTATTTTGTAGTACCATTTAATAGCGAAACACGTAAAAGTGGGTTCAGTGAGATTCTAGTCAGGATGTAAGTGGCGTTGGGTCCCACTAGTCCCACATATGCCACCCACCAAAAAAAGATCAAACGGCGCTTGTGGACGTCCAGAAAAAATAAATGGCACAAATGGACAGCCCAGAAAAGCCCGTAAGGCCAACGGCGGACCACAACACTCGACGCGCACCGCCACCGCCACCGCGTTCGCCATGCCCTAGGCGCCGTCACTGCTGCTTCCCCATTCCATCCCTTCCTTCCATGTCGCCGCCGTGACATTTGGGGGGGGGGGGGGGGGGGGTACTATCTCTGCAATCCTGCCGATACTGTCTTCAGCTCCGGCGGTGGCGACGTCGGCTTTGACGGCAGGCACAGCTGGGGACGGCGGATGAGGCCTTCGCGGCCTATGGGATATGGGATCGGTGGATGCCGTAGTAGTAGGCGGTGAGGATTGATGCAGATTCAGGTTGCAGCAACTTGAGAACTGAATGATATGGAGCAAGGTTCAGACTTCAGACACCTCATTGCATGCCATTCCCTTCTAGGTAGTAGATGAAAGGTTCAGACTTCAGACACCTCATCGCATGCCATTCCCTTCTAGGTAGTAGATGAAAGGTTCAGACTTCAGACACCTCATCGCATGCCATTCCCTTCTAGGTAGTAGATGAAAGGTTCAGACTTCAGACACCTCATTGATGCAGATTCGCCACTCTCCATTACATCTTTGATAGCCAGAATCATCTCCTTTGTAGCTATGATAATCTAAGTTGTAGATAAATGTTGAATCTAGAGATTTAGAGTTGCCAATTTCCTGTACTATCTTTGCTCTGTACTGAATGATCGGAGGGGTACTAGTTAGGCCTGTACTAGTGGCACGGTACTGTAGTACTCCTATATCAGTGTCAGTTTGCTTTGTAAATATGTGGTACTCCCTCCGTCCCATAATATAAGAATGTTTTGGACACTAGTGTAGTGTCAAAAACGTTCTTATATTATGGGACGGCGGGAGTACTATGTGGACACCACAATGGACACCACATACGCCACAAAAAAATTAATTGGACGATGACATAGTCCCACATAAGAAGTGGTGGTCAGAGCGGGCAAGTCCCACAATGTCCAGCGAGCTGTCCATTTACATCCTGAGATTCTAGCTTCATTCCTCGTAGTTTAGTTTAGTTGACAAATGTCTCCTTGCGTGCTTGTCAGGGTATGGATGAAGACAAGGGTCCTCAAAGCAGGAAACTATATGTTGAGGTATTATTAGCCCTGAGCTCCTGAACCTTTAATTTTTTTCTTCATTTTGTATGTACTATGTAGAGATTTTAGTCTCGGCCCTCAGTTTTTCACCATCACTCAAAACTTGTTCAGAAAATTTTGTCACCCCTCTCTTGTATAAATATTATTTCCTCTAAATAAAAAATGCTGTTGGGGCCTCCCCTCAGTTTCTTCAGTTGAGAAAATTGTCACTGCTCGTCAGCATTTGTGAGTTTTCTTGTAGTGCTTTCATTTGGGAAGAGCAAGGCCAAATTGCTGTTATATTTGGTGTAGCAAATAAATTTGTCAGCCAAAAGAAATAGTATAACTTAGGTAAATGTGTAGTGTCCATTCTGCTTGTTATTTCAGTTTGCATCATGAGGTATCATTGGTCTTATATTATTCCAAAATTGTCAAAGAATGCCTGTAAATGCTTTTACAATAGGCAGTTTTCAGCTGTATACTCTGTCAATATTTATGTGGATTGTGGTCTGTGATTTGCCAAGGGGTTTTCAATATAGGTTTTGAGTAACAGAGTGAGGCTCTGCTTTTCAAGGAGCTTTGTTATGGGTGCCCAATTTATCTCATGAGCATCTGCATTTATCTTTAGTATGCTTATATGATACTATTTTCTTGGGACCAGCTTGCAGAATTATGGCCACAAGGTTACATGGATAAATTTGGAATCAAAGATGCCATATCTAGATCAAAGGAGCGAAAGGGAACATTACACAACCAACAGAAGGTCATCATTGTACATGTCCTTTTTCCGTATTTACTCTAAATATTCATGGTTAGAGTTAAAAGCTACTCCCTCCATCCCATAATATAAGAGAGCGTTTTTGACACTACACTAGTGTAAAAAACGCTCTTATATTATGGGACGGAGGGAGTAAATCAGATGCAGCATAATGATGAGCACATATGGGTTGAAACTTGAAAACATCCCATGATAGTGTGAAACCTGTTGTCTTACGAATTGTCGTATTGCAATTATCAGTTGCTATTTTGCTGGAGAACTCGTTTGCGTAATGTAGCCTTGTATCTACTCTTCAAAGTAGAGTAAACTGCACAAGATGAAGCTTACTAGTTTTGCTGTTATTTTCAATTAAACCAGGTTCTGAATGAGGAGAGACTGAAGCGGAAAAGGCTGGCTGCGGCAGCGAAACTGCCAGATAGCTACCCTGTTGTAACACAAAGCACAGCGGCCATGCAAGTGGCACATCCATCCATGTCCAACCCCGTTACAACATACCCTGTGACTGACTATGGACAGAACCAGGTCCCGAAAAGTCTTGAAAGGGTTCGCGAAACGAGCTCAAGTGCAATAGCTGATGAGAGCAGCAAAAATGCTGGTGACATGAAGAAGAAGAAAAGGAAGTCGGATCCTGATGTTGTCGATACACAAGCCAACATTGTTACCATGCCCACCGTGCTTGGTCTCCCTTTCTATGACCAACAACCAAGCTGATTATTTCGCTGTGACATCAGATAACTTTATTTCTGCTCGTAAACTTTTGGGGGGTGGTGTGAGAAAATATCCCTGTAGAGAGAGCATGCCATTTTGTAATCTCTCCCGGTTAACAGAGTTCGGTTCGACCCCCTTTATATCGGTCGTAACTTGTAAAGCATGAGTTTTATCTGTTACCGTTGAGATGTAAATTCAGATTGGGAATGTGGTAGAATTGCCCTTGTGTATTTCGAAGCCAGTCCGAGACAACCCCCAGGGAACAGCGCACAGATTTGATTTCCAGCCCCATAAACATGGGCAAACTGGGGAGCAAAGAGGCACTGGTTTGCTCCAGGTTCCATGATATAGCAATCAAATGGGTTCGTCCACTTGCTTTCAAACAAGAACCGAATTCTCTTTTATGTTTGTTAATCGATCTAGTAGCTTATTACTCCTGCTAAACTAAATACGGATTTTTGGGTCAAAATCTTAGTGTATTGTAAAATCCCAACCTAATTTGAAATTCAATCCTTATATGGGCAGGAAAAGCTGTTAGATTTTGAAATATAGAACAAGGGGAAAATGCATTTTGTATTATTTTAGTCCACATCCATCTTGGACTATATATGTTCATATCCATGTAACCATTGGCTGGACTTACAACTGCTGAACTAAGTTGTGTTCAAGTTATCCGATAATTGGATGTTGAGATTAATCCTGGAAATGTGAAGAAGTTCATTAGTGAACAATACAATAGGCGAAATATACTTAAATGAAAATTCTATCATTATGGAAATACCAAATTGTGGAGGAGATGGCGTGGAGGGGCGAGGGATGACCCTCCCGGTCGCTCACTACTCGACCCATAGGTGGCGTCTAGGGGTGGATTAACAAGCTACCCGGCTCATTTAGCTTATAACAAGCAAAAGCCTTCTCGGCTCGCCTCATTTGAAGTTCGTTAAGCTTGTAAGCGTTGTTAACATGCATTACACAAACATCTAATAGGCGTCCAACTTCTTGAATAATTTTTCGCCACAAAAATCAAATGCTAGATTATGGAAGGAACCATTCCGTGGCATGTTCAGCACATTCTTCACCATGTCCATGCATCTAGGAGCTCGATGTTGCTGCAGGTGCTCGCTCGTTGCGCCTAGGCATAGAGGTTGGAGATGGGGAGAAAAGGGGATGAGAGATGGTCGGCGGTTGTCGACGAACCATGCACAGCCGAAGGCGACTACAGTGATGCCCTTAGGCGGTGGCGGTCGAAATCCTAGCCGTTCCGTCGTCGCTTCTTCCTTCCCCATATTGCTTTGGATGCCAAGTTGTGGCCTATGGAACTGGAGCGCGGCTGTGATTTTTACGAAGGGAGACAGTTACAACAGGTGGATGTGCGCTAATTGTTACATGGAATGAATTGCCAGACTGCCATAAAACGTTGTCACTTAAGATAAGAATATAGCATGTCACTATGTGTTGGCATCGCTTATGCCAGATACATCCATTTGAGGGATAAACTTGGGACAAACTTTCTCGGACGGAGGGAGTACATGTTAACAACCATTTGCAACGTCAAGCAGTTCACAAAGATGCTTTTTTTTGTTTTGGTTTTGCATGGGCACAGAGATAATTACTTGAGGAAGAACGGTCAGAAGTCCACAGTACTGTGAATGTATTCGTAGCTCTCGCTTGTATCTTTCTTGTAGCTTCACTTGTAAATCAGGTTGACTCAAAAAATTGCAAACAAGAAGGTGTGCTGCAACATCTCCATGCTTTTTCCAGTAATTTTGTTGGTTCAGGCCAATCTGTTAACAGTCAATCTGTCACGTCCAGCCAAGCAAATTTTTGTCCATATCAATTAACACCCGAACTTTTTAACCAAAGAGACAGCTTGAGATGGGATGCCTCCAACTCTAATTTGTTGGTACGAAACGATGGAAGGAAAAACTTTACTGCCTTCCCAAATTTGTTTACGAAAATACCACTGTAAAGCACTTGATACGGAGGGAGAGCGTAGAACCACCAACGAATGGATACATTACATGCACCTTGAAAAGATAACTTGTCCACGTCACGGATCCGGGTGCTCTGTAGAAAGTAGCCGTTGATAATTCCAGGCAGGAAATTAAAGCTTACCACAAGTTACAGGACTGCTAATCTGTACGTAGAAAGAAACACAGGCGCGCGAACAGATTTAGAAGAAAACACATCTGGCGCCCGGTGATGAATTCATAGTCAAGAATAGAAAGGCAATACTCCTGGGACTTTAAAAGGAGATGCTAGGCGCCAAGTTTGTCACCAGGCATTGCCGGATCATCTACCGTCAGCCCTCCTCTCCGACGCTTTCTGTTCAGGTTGCAAATTTTCTTCTCATTATCTTTCGTTGGGTAGTGGATAGTGGTGTAGTAGTGACAATTTCGGTTGGATTTGATGCAGGATCCTCGTTTCTGGGTCGAAACTTTTGTAGATGGCTGACAAACAGAACAACAAGGGGAAGGAGAAGATGCGCTGCTCGGACTCGCTGTCCGACGATTCAGATTCAGTACGGCCCTGCAAGAGGCCCCGGCGGCCGGCTCCAGAGACCACCCCGGAGCAGCCGGTATGATCCTGTCGAATTCTCGCTTGTAGGATCGATTCTGTTGGTAGAAAGGCCGTATGCGATTTATCTTCTGCGTTGCAATTCTGTGCTAGCGGATTCTAGGGCTATTTTTTCTGTGATGTTTCTTGAGATGGTTTCTTGTTCTGGGTAATTTCTGCCTTAAATTTTTTTTTTGTCTCGAAGAACTCCAGATCTTATGGATTTCTGATAGATTTTATCAGTCAACTCCGTGGACTGAAAAAAGGGCTTGCCCTGAATTTTCATCCAATCCCTGAACTAGTTGACATTATGGGGCAAAACAACTCACAAAACCAATAGACAAAAATCTCGTGTGCTCCAACTCTGGCATGGCAGTCTTTTTTAGATTGCAGCAGAGAGAACCTGATCTGATCTTTTTTTTTTCCGAATGGAACCTGATCTGATCTGTACAACTATCTAACACTCCTAAATTTGGCAGAGCGCACAAGGTTCCCTGAAAATCAGGGATCGTAAGGGATGGCAGCATGGTATCATCATCGACGGAAACAGAAACTGGAAGTGCAAGTACTGCCCCATGGTTGGGCGCAGCGGCGGCGTCACCAGCCTCAAGCATCATGTTGCTGGTGGCAGCACCAGGGTAAGGGCCTGCCCATCTGCTCCTAAACATGTCTCCAAGGAGGTGAAACGTTGGTTGGACAGTAGAAGGCGGAAACCAAAGTGGACTGCACGAAAAGGGACTGTTGTGCAGCCGGCAATGGCCACAACCACTGACCCCAAGAACCCTGTACCCAGCAATTCGACACAAGGTTCTGATGAAAACAGTGCATTCCCCTCCCCAGCATCATTCATGACACCTCTTGTGGACATGATGCTTGCTGCCGCGGAGGTGCTGAGGGCGGAGGAGGAGCAGGCCAAGGACTCTGAAAAGAAGCCATGAAGAAGCAGGAAGATTGGTGGAGGTGTAAAAAAAAAATGTTATCTTAACCTCTGCGAGTTCAAATCTTATTTTAAGTACTTGTTAATGTAACTTGAGGATGCTTCATACAGTATTTTCCTCTTGGGAGAATGCTGTCAGTCTTAAGAAAAGTTGCATTACCATTTAGAACGCCTCATGTTTCAACTCTATACGATGATATGATGCCGAGACGTTCTCGTTGAATGCTAAAAGTTGCACGTCTCCGCGTCATTTCTCTCATGATCTCTCCTCTGCCTGTCTCAATCTACTGGCGCATATCTGATAATGTGAATGTACACGCCGCTATAAGAATGGATTATAGATCTGTAAGTGCGTACTTCGGTGACATTGACATTGACTTAGCCGATTCATAAGCATGTTATGGGCCATGGACTATATATATGCTACACAAAGTTAATAACTTATCTAGCCCCAAATGTAGAAGACTGCCATGCCATAGTTGGAGGCAGAGTGAGTGGAAAGTTCAACATAAAGCTTTTGGCTATTTGGTCTGTATGATTTCAGGCAACTAGTATAGTTACCCTGTAACTAGTGAATCATGGTAAGACTAATTTTACGATATAGAGTTGGAAGGTAAATTTTAGCATAAATCTCGAAATCTCTATAGTTCTTTCAGAAAATGAAGGAGGTTTACCCAAAACAATTTAGTCCTACTGGAAGTGTTTTAGCTGTTAAAAGCAAACAAATTATGGAAACCATCAGCTAGTTATTATTACATATCTAATCATACCTATGTTGTCTCTTTATGCTAAACTATTTTCAAATTTTTTGGAAACCTGTAATGTGTTTTTCTAATTGGGTGCACAGGTTGCATAGAAACCATGGGTGCACAGGAGGATATGTTCTCAGTTGCCAACTTGTCATGGCCGAGGGAGTATCCTGTGCACAGTAGTTCTTGTGCAACTGGTGCACCCTACAGTATAGATCTATATAATAAAAGTTTCGGAAAATGATCATATAGACATAATGTTCATCTATAATGTTAAAATATTTCAGTTACAAATTCAACTCACAACGTGAGAAACAAAAAAAAAGCCCAATCATGCTACAGATGGTAGTTTAATCAAATTGGGCTATGAACTGTGCAATTAACACTACCACAACCAAATTTGTCATTTATGTTTCTCAAGCCTTGAGTTGAACTTCTAACTGAATTGTTTCTTAGAACTTTTAGTATTGACTTTTATGTTCTGATGCATCGGCTGTACAAGAGCTCTTGGTGCACAGAATACATTCTCTGCCATGACCAGCTCTTGGAGAGTATCCTATCCGCCTAGAATTTTTGTACAACCGGTGTATCAAAGGCCAAAAACACATATCAAAAGTTCACAAAAAAACTGAAAAAAATCGAGTACATACACGCTGGATACATTTAACATGGTATACAATTTCACTACAAAGTTCAATTCACAATTCAAGAAACAAAAATAAGAAATAAAGATGTGGTGGTGTTGATGGCCCTAATTTACAACTGATTTTGAATAAACAATTGTTCATAGGATGATCTGTCTTTTTGCTTCTAGTTGTAAATTAAATTCATATTAAAATTTTGTGACACAGTAGACGTATGTTCTATCTGTACACTGACTTCATACCCTCAACCTCGCATGGACTACTATCTAATGTACAAAAAGGCTGCAACTCCACCCAAAGGGAATCAGCATTAGGTTTCATGGTCTTGGCCCAGGATTAAACGAGTTGCTCTCTTGAGAAATAGGTGGCCTGCAAGAAGCTTCAGGTTTTTCAAGTTGCCAACCACCTAAAATTTGTCAGTGAAGAGGCACCCGCAGAGAGCTCAAAAGCGTTTCAGGTATGAAACCCGGGGATGGCCTCAAATTTTGAAGATGCAAGTTATTTGGAGGTCCAAAAGAATACAACGGGCAATTGTTTTATGTGTGTCCACACACTATGAATCAAAATACTACCAGTACTGACTTTTTTTGGTTCTACATGGTCTTTCCCACAATCAAATCGAATGTGTGGCCCCGTCCAAAACAATATTGCACCTCCGACCCTTAGGAGTTAGGCGGTACTACCATTGAGGCCTCAAGGTAGTAGTAGCGTATGTATGCGTGTGTGTTGGGGGGGGGGGGCATTTGTATTGGCTTTTTTGGAGTCACGCCATCTTAGATGGTGCTGAGATGAGATGTCATCATCTGGTTCACTAACTGACAGTTGGCGTCATGGTTTAGGATATTTTTAGATGAAAGGTGCTTGCCCGACTTTAAATAAGTGAAGTCCTTCGGTTCGATATCAAACAAACTGTTGGCCAGCCAGCCAAATGAAGTGTCAAACAAAAGTAAAGCAATACAAGGCTAAACAACCAAGGAAAATAAAACCAGGTAGGTGGGAGAGAGGAGGCCAACCACTAACACATCAATACTTTGTAGGGGTTCCCATGGTATGTCCTAGTCCGCGACCGGAGCCTGTCGAAGTATGCGTGCCAACGAACAAAACCATTCTAGGATTCATTGGAAACATTGCCACCTCAGGTGGTTAGCTATTGTTTGTGAAAGAAATTGGTTGTGTTCCCGAACCCAACTTATATTATTTTTATTGTGTTTCTTTTCTTTTAGTTTCTTTGATGTTCTTGTATTTGTTCTCATAAATAACAACACCATGAAGTGAGTTGATGTTTGGGAACACACAACGGATTGGTTTGGCAAAAGAAAAAAGATAACCACCTTAGCTAGCAATTTATTGACATGAAAAATACTCCCCTAACATAGTTCGAATATTATTTTCCTAGTATATTCATGTATAACGTAACAATCAAAGGTGTATGTAGAGACAAAGTCAATGTCCAAAACGACATGTATCTATGAATAGGCATGCAATTATTTAGTTCATTTGACTGAACTAGCTAGGATTAGATGGTACGCTAACAAAGGAGTATATATGTTATTCCCATCAATTTTTCACTATTATTTTAAACATTCCACCAGGTATTAAAAAGTTTTTTTTTGTGAGGAGGGTGCCCAGAGTAACTTCACACATCACAAGACACTAGTAGGATATAAATGAGGCATGGTCTATGTTAATCATCTCCCCAGAAGTCACATAATCTCCATATGAAATCATTTGAAAAATCGTAATGCCCTTTTGTTAACTAAATCAGAGTGGCTAATCTCTAAGAGAGTGACTTATTCGATATCAAGCAATGGGACACGTTAAGATAAATATTTAGAAGGGTGTTCATCTCACAAAGCTAACACAAGACTTACCTCATCCTGGAATCACGGTTGCATAAAATGGATGAAGGTGCTCTAGCCCCGATTGCTCCTGTAGATATGGCATGTAAATGTCATAATTTTGCCATGGTAATCTAACTACTGAGTTGTATCGTTTCTTTCATTTTTCAAAGCATGTTTTTACAGATGCTTTTGGGATCTACTAAGTAGCTAGGTACATGATCTATCATGATTGATCTTGTGTTTTAGGCCATGTAGTCACGCATCATGACCCATCTTCTTCGTTAGATTTACACAAAGATGAAAAGCGAGGATGTTGACATATATATATATATATATATGTGGTGGCATGTGATCGCGTCATCATTAAGGCCACGACGGGAATGATTTTCAATGCATGATCTTGAGAATGTTGTAGGAACGGTTAATTACGTACCTCATGTGTCATGCTTGACCTTCCAGTATTGAGTCAATCTAATTGGGCGTCATGATCCATTTTTGTCATTAGCTTTATGCTATGGAGATTTACTTAAGGCCCACCGTAGCTCTAGTGAGCAATGATTGTACAATAACTTAGACATGTGCATAGCAATGAGAGCCGAGGGTGTTGTCATCTACAGATCTGGTAGCCTGAAATCACCTCCTGTTAAAATCACGAGGAGACATCTTCTCAATGGATGATTTTGCTAACGATTATAGGATTTGCTAAGAAGGTACCTTATATGTCGTGCCTTCTCTCTCGGATTGGGGGAAATCCAGTCGAGCGTCGTGATCCATCTTTGCCGCGAGATCTACACCATGGGCATCCATCGAGGCCCGCCATAGATCTGAAGAGCAGCGATGGCGAGAAGTGGCGTGTGTTGAGGGTATTTTGATCTATCTAGATCTGGTGGCTTCTGTCGTAGCTTCTTGCGATCTAAAAGCTAAAACTAGGAGGAATGGATCAAGGCTTTCAGTTGGCAACAAATTGAGAATGAGCGGTAGGAGGAGGTCAGATGGTGAGGCGAGCTCCCAGCCATAGGTATGGTGCCTAATGGTGGGAAGGTATGGTGTCAACAAAGAAGTAGAGACCATACAGAGGACTAGAATTGCTATAGATAATGGAGAATTGTGTGAGAGGGGCGGCGGCGGAGGCGGAGGCGGAGGCGGAGGCGGAGGAGGGGAGTGGGAGGGATGGGTGGGGATTTAGGGTTAGGTAGGCTTAAATACTAGACATGTTGGATATTTTAGGAAAGTGTGTGCATTTTTTGCTAGATAGCCCCTTTAATAATCTAAATTTCCTAGAAATATTAGTTTCATAGGAAAGGATAGACTTACTAAAAAATACCAGAAGATTTTTCAAGAAGCTACACTAAAGTCTTGAATACTTGATATCCCTTATAGAGTCATGAAGAAGGATATGAGATGCAGATTGACGGTAAGAGATATCTCATGCAAAAAGCCATCTCAAATTAAAATCTTACAAGTATTACTCTCACCTTTATCTACACAAGTCACTTAGTCTTGTCTTAAGTCAATTTTTTTTTAAGTTTAACGGTTCTGAAAACCGTTAGTAGTCCCGATAGTGTGCTGCTCAGGGCTAGGAGTGCCAGAGGGGATCACACACGGGGAGTTTACCCAGGTTCGGGCCCTCATCGTGGAGGTAGTACACTACTCCTACTTTGGATTTGATTGATGGATGAAAATGCCTCGTATGAGGGGCTTACAATGTATGTGGTGATAATGCTATAGTTACTATGATGATGATGTTGGGTGGCTCGAACTACCCCTGGCCTCACCTTATAAAGGGGGATGAGGCCTAGGTTTACCCAGTTGGCTAACCAACCTTAGAGTCCAAATCAGACGGGGGGTGCTTCTTGATTTGCAAGCTATGATGAGAACCTTCCGGAAGGAGGACCTCTCGCAGGACAAGGGGCCATGGCCACGCCTTGGCCTGCTAGGCCCTGAGGTCGGGCCAGTGCCCGACTTCCTAGTTATCGGGACCAGCGGTGCATAAACTCGTCAGTACCCTCAGTAGGGTGGCGAACGTGGACGGAAGTACCAAAGATCACACGAGGAAGTTACCCAGGTTCGAGCCTCCGGGAGGAGTAACATCCTATGTCCTGCATTGTGTTTGTATTCATGGTGGAGTACCTCGTGCGAGGTTACAATGGAGATGGAGTATGGACTACCGAGAGTACGGTTCTACGGATGTAGATGGGAATGGCTACCCCTGCCCCCTCCTTATATAGATGACAGGGGCTACGATTTTATAAGAAATCGATCTGATCTAAGCCGCCGCCACCTTGGCTTGCTCGCCAAGATGATCCCTCGCCGACTATCCGGGCTCCGAGGTTCCCTCATGTGATCAGGTCTTTGCCTATCTTCATGGGCCCCGAGATGGGTCTTTGCCTATCTTCATGGGCGCCAGACTGGGCCGGCCCAGGCATGGGGAAGGCCATTGCCTTGTTTTATTCCTGTTTTTTACATTTTATTTGTACTTTCAAATATTTTAATCATATATATTAGAAACCTTAATTTACATACATTTTTTAAAAATGTTAATCATACATTTTAAAAATATTAAATGTGTATAGAAAAATATTTCCGATGTATATGAAAAAATGTATACTATAAAAAATGTACACTGTGTATGGAAAAAATGACATAAATAAGTTTTTAAAAACCCGTGGTTGGATGGTTAGAGGGACAGTGGTACTCCCAACCCATCAGGGTTCAAGTCCTGGTGCTAGCATTATTCCTGGATTTATTTCAGGATTTCCGGTGATGCGCTTTCACTGAAAGGAGACGTTCCCGTCGATGACGAGGCGCCGACGTTGATTTCGTAAATCCCAAAATGATATGCCGGCTCAGTCTCTCGACGGTGTCTATAGGGGCAGTGTGCATGTGTGTATTCATAAAGGGTGAGTGTATACGTCGTATGTATGAGCGCTTACACCTCAAAAAAATGTAGGAGCGCTTCCGTCTGTACTGTGTTCAATTTTTTTTTTCAAACATATTATTCATGTGTTTTCATTTATCAACATTTATGTATAATGTTTCTGATGTATACAAAAAATTACAATGTGTATTAAAAAATTAAACATCCAAAAGTATGTGTTAAAAAATTATAATGTGTATTAAAAAGTCAAACATCCATATATATATATATATATATATATATATATATATATATATATATATATATATAATGTATATTTTTTCATACGCATTGTACATTTCTGTTATACCAAAAATATACAATGTGTATGAAAACAATAAAATCAAAACGTTTATGTGAAAAAAAAATTATGTATTAATTTTTTTAAATGTATACCAAAAGTATAATATGTGTATATGAAAACAATAAAAATCAAAACGTTTATGTGAACAAAAATATTTATGTATTTGGAAAATGCTAAACACTATTAAAAATGCTGTTTCCATCTACAAAAATGTAAAATGCGTAACAAAAAATGTAGACATGTGTTGCGACAGACTAAAAGTCCAAATAAAAAAGGAAACCAGAAAATCGGAGATAAATAGTGCAAAAAGAAGCAAAAAAAGATAAAGATCAAAGAAACCATAGGAAAAAAAAGGAAAAGCCATCTATGAAAAAAGAGAAAGAAACGATGAAATCGGGTGAAAAAAGGAAAACTAAAGTTATAGCGAAGTAAACAAATAAAAACCAGTGAAAAACTAAAAGACCGAAGAAAAAGGAAAGAAAATGACAAAAAAAAGGAAAAACCCAAAGAAAACTTACAGCTAGCAAACCTAACACGAGCGACTAATGGGCAGCGAACCTAACGCGCTGTACTGGAAGCGAGAGCGGCCCCCATCTCATGTGAAGCAGATATAGCTCTTGTGTTGACGAAGACCTCTCCTGCTTAAACTCCAGGGGCAGCGGTATGTCTCGCTTATAATGAGATCTAGTGTGTTCTCACCTTAGGCGCCTCCCTAAACGGGCCGGCCATGCGCGCGAGAGGCCACTTCCTTGTTTTTTTACTCTTTTTTAATTTATTTCTTTTACTTTCGTTAACACTTGCAAATACTCTAGTTAAATATTTTTTAAAAGTAAGTACATCAAACATTTTTAAAATGTGAACCAAGCATTCGAAAAATGTTAAATGTGTGTAAAGAAAATGTTTCTCACATATATGAAAAGTTTATATTAAAAAATATACAATATGTATAAGAAATCTGATCTTGTATTTAAAAATGTTAAATTGTTAAAAAAGTATTTAAAAATATTAATGAAGCATTTGAAAAATGTTAAATGTCTACAGAAAAATGTTGAAGATGTATAAACAAATCTAAAATTTATTGGAAAAATGTTATTCAAGCATTTGAAAATGTTAAAATGTGTATAGAAAAATGCTGTCCATGTATTCCAAAAATGTTAATCAAGCATTAAAAAATGTCAAATGTGTGTAAATATAATGGTTCTCATGTAGTTTACGAAAAATTAATCCAGCATTTGGAAAAAGACTATTTAAATAATATTTGAAAAATCGTAATCAAGCATTTAGAAAATAATAAACGTGTATAGAAAAAGTTGACCATGTATTAAAATGAATATTTTGTATTTGAAAAATGTAAATCAAGCATTTGAAAATGATAAAATGTGTATAAAAATGTTGACCATGTATTAAAGAAAATTTAATCTTGGAAAATGCTTAAAATATGTATAAAAATGTTAATCTTGCAGTTGAAAATGTTTATCAAGCATTTGAAAAATATTTAAAATGTGTATAGAAAATGTTGAACATGTACTAAATAAATTTTCATCTTGTATTTGCAAAATGGTAATAAAGCATATTAATAATATTAAATATGTGTTTAGAAAATGTTGACAATTTATTAAATAGGAAAATGTTCTTGACTTATACGAGTAAGGTAGAATTAAAACGAAATGAAACAAAGTAATTTTTTTTAAAATAATGAGAACCGGTAAAGAAATAAAAGAAACCAAAGAAAAAAGGAAATGAAAAAGGAAACCGAAGAAACAAGTGCAAACAGAATGGAACAGTGAAAACCTATAAGAAAGAAAATAAAGGCAAAAAACCCATGGAAAATCAAGAAAGAAAGAAAAAATTGTAGAAAAAGGAAGAAAAATGAGAAAGAAAAGAAAAATGTATGAAAACTATGAAAGAAACAAAAGAGAAACCAAAGAAAAATGAATGAAAAACAAAGTATAACGATGAAAAAAAGGAAACCCGAGAAGAAATAAGAACAACAAACAAAAACAAAAGAAAAAAGAACAAAGAACAAAAAAAAATCTGAATGAACACATCAACGAAGTGCGGACGAACAAACGAAACGGTTAACAACCTATTGGGCCGGCCCATACACGCGTGTTGTGGAGGAAAGATTCAACGAGAGAGATGGTAGCCTCGTTATAAGCAAGACATAGCATTCACGCTCAAGTAGTGCACCTAACCATCATAACATGTTTTAGAAGTATTAAAAAAATACAAGATTTCCCAAGGATATAAGTACAATCCTCTATAACACCAAGCTCCCTAGTTTTAAAGAGTCCACATTCAATTGAGGTCTCCAATTAGAATTGAGTCACCTGATTTTGACCGGGCCAACAATTTTTCAAAGCTCTCTTATTCAATTCTTTTCTACTATACGACATACTTCCTAATTTTTAAGGCCTCATAATTAATTAAGGTATTCAATTTAGAATTGGGTCAATCGATTTTGACCGGGTCAACACTTTTTCAGGCTCTTCCATTCAATTCTTTTAATTCACTATGTTCCCTAATTTTAAAGCTCTTTCACTCAATTGAGATATTTAATTTTGGATTTCGTTTATGATTTGGATGGGGCCAAAATTTTCCAATATTCCAAATTATAAGGGGTATTACTTTTATATAAAGTCAAATATCTTTAACTTTGACCAAGTTTAGAGCAAAAATATCGACATCCACAATGTGAAACAAAAAAGTATGAAAATTCATTTCATGATGATTTTAAAAATACCAATTTGATACTACGGATTTTGATATATTTCTCTACAAATTTGATCAAACTTAAAAGGTTTGACTTTTCAAAAAAGCAACACACCTTATATTTTGAAATAGAGTGATTATTTTTTGAGGAAACCTAACAACATCAACGGCGCAGCAAAGCGCGCCAAACCCTCCTAGTACATATGTATTATTGTATAAAATTGTAGACCCAAATTCAAATACTTCAATAAAGATAAATCACGATGTGAATAATAACTAATGCATGGTTTCTTTACCATCAATGAATTTCTCATTTTTTGTTCCTCATACTGTGCTTCAAATCGCATTTGAAAATTATAGTATGATAGATTATTGTTACTATTACAACATAATTTGTTTCAGCGACCGACCTCTGTTGGGATGGTTAGGAGGACATTGGTATCCTCAGCCCACCAGGGTTCAAATCCTAAACTTGACACTAGTGCTCGCATTTTTCTGGATTTATTTCAGACTTTCCGGCGATGTGCGTTTAGTGGGAGGAGGCGTTCCCATCAACTATGAAGGCGTCTATGACGACTTTGTCAATCTCAAGATGATTTGCTGGCTTATTCCCTTGAGGGTGTTCATAGAGGTAAGGTGCACGTGCATGCGTTTAGAGGAGTGAGTGTATATGCATATTTATAAGCGTCCGCGTCTGCGTTGTGTTAAAAAAACCATATTTTGTTTCAAAAAAATTCATTTTCCAATATTCCTTAATATGCTTGTTTAAAACCGGGTGCACCAGCACCAAATGGCTGGGTGCACTGAATACTTTCCCCTACTTGTTGTCCCGAGTACAGAAACAAGGAGGAGTTCCTCCCATTTCCTGCCTTGGATACTAGTAGGCCTTGACAATGAGTAAATTCACCAATTAAGAACGATAACATGATATAAGCAACTTGGTAAAAATATTTAAGTTTGTTGAAGCGCAAATAAACAGATCATGACATCACATAGTGCCTAAATCAAGGATTACTTTTTTTGTGTGCGTGTGGGAAAAATCAAGTATCTGTTGAGAAGCCTCTTTTCTAAATAAAAGGTGCACAGCATAATAACCATGGAAGACAACTATAAGTGAGAGGGTTGCATGGTAGGTGAACACAGTGTGAACTATCTATTTCGTACCCCTCGCAGCCACAGCGCGCACCACCCACTTTAAGCCCACGTGAAGGAGGACATCCGATTAGCCCACGTGAAGGCATGTGGCTCATGTACGAATGGACTGGACTCGGCCATAGCCCGGACCCACCTAGACCCAAGTTGTAGTAGCTGAGAAATGAGCCTTTTCAGGTCAAGATCAGCAGCAGCAGCTGTTCTCTTTAGGAAACAACACGCAAGCAGCAGGTACTCCTGCTCGTATCGTCTCACTCTGCGGGTGGTCTCGGCCTGCCTGGAGACGTACAATCAAAATGAGCTGAACCTTCGTTGGGCAACAGCTGCTTGTGTGTCATAGGAAGTTTCAAGTATATATTCAATTAAAATGAGTTGAACCTTCGTTGGGCAACATAGTCATGGAGGACAAGAGTATCATCAAGTATGTATTCACTCAGAATGAGTTGAACCTTCGCCAACGAAGATAGCTAGAGCTTATCGCTGATTACGACCAAGTGTCCTATATCCTTGGGCAAGGCCAATGTAATTGTCGATGTCCAAAATTGCAAGAGTCACTTTAACTACTCCCTCCATACCAATTGAACTGCTTATATTTTGATATAGAGGTAGTACAACACTAGAGCTGCACCCTCAGAGTTGTGCGAACATGTCATGCACTTCAGTTTGGAAGTAGAGCCAGAAGGATTCTTAGCAACAGTGGACGTGTAGTGATCCCTGCTTGATAAATCATGGAAGCTCGGAAGCAACACGGTTATTCTGAAAGGAGCAAGCAGAATATGCCGAAGGAAGAGCCCTAGAGTTTTTGATCATGACCACACAATCATATGGTACAATGAGCATATTTGTGTACCTCAAGACCTGTTGATTAAGAAGTTAATTCTCCCAAAATCCCATGATTCCTCGTATTCATACTCTGGTAAAAGCAAGGTTTACCTTGATCTGAAAGAGAAAATCGGCGGCCTGCTATGAAATGGAAATCACATGATACGTCATCGTGGAGAATCTAGCATAACAATGGAGGACAGGCTCAAAGCATCAAGTTATTGGGCCTAATTCGAAAGTGCATTGAAAATATTGCATGTAAAAAAGCATCTCAATATAATTTTCAAGTGATATATGTAGTTGAACAAGCAGTAATAACATTTCTGAAGGGTAGGCTTAACCATGTTAAAGCCCTCCTAGTAGAATCGCTACTGATGGTATGTGATGTAGGCCAGAGAGGAAATGACTCAAGGTGGAACATCAACGCCCCGCTGGACAACTACAATGGTTACTAACACTCAACTGTAAGAGGGATAAGATTGAAATGGACTTCCTTACCTAATTACAACTACTTGGTGACAGTACGGTTCTATTTCGGTACGTAGTTGTTGATCTATTGATAAAGGTTGCTCACATTATTATGACAATCACAACTTATATTGATACCAAGATAGCTAAGATCTACATGACAAGGATCATCTGGTTTGCATAGTTGGAACAGCTGAAAAGTGTGTTTGAAAAAATGTGAAGAGTGGGAGCTGGTAGTGGCAAGGACCAGAATGTTGTATCCCCTGATCCCGATGCACTCACAAGAGTACAAATCACCAGTGAAAAAACTCTTCCTGTAAATGGTTATATGTGCTCTCCCAATAAATTTATTAGGGTTTTCATGTGTAATATTTTTGCGAATCACCAAAAAAGCCTATCCCAAATATGTAACTTGACATATGGGCCCTAACTATCGGTGGCTAATCCATCTCTCTCTATCTATCTATCTATCTATCTATCTATCTATCTGAGGGTGTCCCAGATCGGGGGTCACTCACCACGTCGTCTTTCGAACAGGTGAGCCGGGCTGTGTACCCCCATGTCGGTTCACTAGCAGGACATGCCAAGGCAGCCCATGGCGTGTAGAAGGATTACTCCCGAAGACTTGGTGCGTACTCCAAGACTTAGAGGATGTCTACAACACGCTTACCTTGTACGCAGCCGACTAATTGCAACCCTAGACCCCCGGTACCTATATAAACCAAAGGATAGGGCTCGTGGAAAGGAGACAATGATCTCATGGTAGATCAATATGTACTCTGTACTCCATTTGGCATTGTTGGAGTCCCTGTACATGATTTGTAGCACGTATCGAATGCTATCGCCAGTTGGCGATGTAAGCACCACTCCATCCCCTAGCCCCGCAAGCATTTTTGAACCATAAAAAACATGGTCCAATGTGAGTATGTGTTGTAGTCTCTAGGGAGTTCGGCCTCTGTCCATTCGGCTACGAAGTCTACCAGCACCTGAGATTTAATAGCTCGGTGTGGTCGATATGTTATTTCGAAAGGTAGGAGCTCTATGGCCCACTTGGCTATACGCCCCGTCGCATCCCGGTTATTAATTATGTCTCTTAAGGGGATGTCGGAAGCCACGGTCACCGAGCACTCTTGGAAGTAGTACCAAAGTATTTGCGACGCTAGAAAGACGGCATAAGCTATCTTTTGATAGTGAGGGTAGGGTGTCTTGCACAGGGTTAAGACCTCAGAGACGTAATAAATGAACTTTTGGACTCGGAACTTGTGGCCTTCCATATCTCGTTTGACCATGAGTACTGCGCTGACCACCTGGTTCATGGACGAGATGTACAATATCATCGGCTCACACATGCCTGGTGCTGCCAAGATGGGATTTGTAGCAATGAGGGATTTAATGTCTTCTAAGTCCGCCGCCACCTCTTTGGTCCATTTGAAAGTCTTTTTTTGTTTTAGCAACATATACAGAGGTAAAGCTTTTTCCCCGAGTCTTGAGATGAAGCGGCGTAATGCCGCCATGCAACCAGCTAGTTTTTGAACATGCTTGTGCTCGGTTGGTACCTCTAATCGGTTCAAGGCTCGTTTTTTGTCGGATTGGCCTCGATTCCTCGGCTATATACTATGAAGCCGAGAAGCTTGCCCGCTGGCACTCCAAAGAAACATTTCGCCGGGTTGAGTTCAATTTGGTATTATCGCAAGCTGGCAATTGTATCGCGGAGGTTGCCGACCAGTTCTCCGACGTGTTTGGTTTTGACAACCACATCGTCTATGTAGGCCTCGACGGTTTTTCCGATGTGTTTTGTCAGGCATGATTGAATCATGCGCTGGTATGTAGCACCGGCGCTCTTCAGCCCAAAGGGCATTGTGTTGAAGCCAAACGGCCTGTAGGGCATGATAAACGCTGTTGCAGCCTTGTCGGAGTCTTTCATCTTTATTTGATTGTATCATGAGTAGGCATCTAGAAAGCACAGTGAATCATGTCCGGCTGTGGCATCTAGAAAGCACAGCAAATCATGTCCGGCTAGGGCATCTAGAAAGCACAGTGAATCATGTCCGGCTGGGGCAAGCCTTATTGACATCTTTGGAATCGATGCACAGGCGCCAGGACCTGTCCTTCTTTGGTACCATGACCAGATTGGCGAGCTAGTTGGGGTTTTGATGTCTCCTATGAATCCGACCTCAAGGAGTTTGGTCAGTTCCTTGCCCATTGATTGACGCTTGGGTTCGGAGAAGCGCCGAAGTGGTTGCTTGACAGGTTTATAGCCCTTTAAGATATTCAAGCTGTGCTCGGCGACCCTGCGGGGTATTCCTGGCATACCAGAAGGATGCCAGGCCCATATATCCCAATTTTCCCTGAGGAAATTGTGTAGGGCCTCGTCAATCTCTAGCTCGAGATTTGCCTCGATTGGCAGCATTTTATTTCGGTCCGTGGGGTGTACTTGAAATTTGACTATGTCACCGGTCGTCTTGAACGAGGTCGACTTCGGCCGTTTGTCGAGGATGACATCGTCCCGATCGACTTTGGCTCGCAGTGACGTAAGTTCCTTGGCCGCGAGGGCTTAGGATAGAGATTCCAGGGCGAGTGACGCCGTTTTGTTCCCGGCCTTGAGTGCTCTATCAGGGTTGCTGGAGATGGTGATTATCCCGTTAGGGCCTGGAATTTTGAGCTTCATGTAGCCGTAATGTGGGACTTCTTGGAACCTTGAAAAGGCGTCCCGCCTGAGTAGGGCATGATATCCGCTCTTGAAAGGGGCAATATGGAACATTACCTCTTCGGATTGGTAGTTACTTGGTGTTCTGAAGACCACATCCAAGGTGATTTTTCTCCTGCAACGTGCCTCTCGTCCCGGTACTATACCTTTAAAGGTGGTTTGGCTCTGTTCGATGCGCGATTTATCGATTTGCAGCTTTTCCAGAGTATCTTTGTATATTAGGTTTAGGCTGTTACCTCCGTCCATGAGTACTTTCCGAAGGCGACAATTACCCATGATTGGGTCGAGTACCAACGCAGCGGGGCACCTATTCGGGGTAGACATCGGCTGATCTTTATGATCGAAGGTAATCGGCGCATGTATCCACGCGCCCTGAGCTGGCACTTGCCTAATAGAATAACTTCCCGCAGGGCCTGCTTTCGTTGGTTATTAGATGTGAAGGTCTCATAAATCATCAAGACCTCGTCATCACCCGAGGATTCTTCTGCATGCCGTAGCCTGCCAGTGAGGAGGGCTAGGCCTCCTTTAGCCACTTGCCTCACCACCCAGTAGTCGCGGAGGCTGTGAGCGGGGCAGGAATTTAGCAAGACGGGGTGTATCGGGCATGTATTATCCAAGAAGCTATCGAGGGTTGGCCCAGATCGACCGGTGATTTTCTTTTTTTCCTAGGTCGATCAACTGATGTATGACGTGCGCGGGGTCATGCCGAGGTGCAAGCCTATTGCGCTTCAATTTGTTGTCGCAGATCGAATCCGTCTTTTCCATGCCAGCCGGGCATCTTCGATATTGCAGAATTTTGACACTAGATCGGATAGCTTCGTAAGTGTTTGAACGCAGTGGTGGGTGAGGGCGTTGGAAACACCTGTATGCTTGCACCCGTGCTGAAAAGCTGCTATTATATCAGAGTCCTGGTAGTCTGGTATGTCATCTATGACACACAAAAACCTGTCCCAGAATTGCCTGATCGATTCGTCAGGTAGTTGCTGCACGTAGGCTAGGTCCCAGACATCGGGAGGGCCTGAATTATCATGACGATATTTGATGTGGTAGGAAGGTGGGAGAGTGATTTCGATCTTTACGGACCGTGGGCTTGACGCCCTGAAGTTTTTAGCTCGTGGGGGCGCGCAGCCGTCGGATCAGCCGAGCTGATTTGAAGATCTGAATCGTAGACTGTTTTTGGCCGCCTACCGTCAGAGTCACTTTCTAGGAAGTACCTTGGCCCTTAGCCCTCTACGAGGAGTTCGACTGGGGCAGAAAAGGGGTCGTGGATCGCCTCTTGCTCGTGAAAGTGTGATTCCACGATGGGGTTTTCGAGCATGAAGATCATGCCTTGGAGGTTGGAGTCGTTAACCAACGAACCCATCGATCCTTCGTTGATCCTGACAGTGGAGCTCTCAATGAAAGCACTAGTGTCGATGTGAAATTCGCCAGATCTCGGTAGGGGGTCCCAAGCTGTGGATCTCGGATCGGTGGTAACAAGAACAAGGGAGACGATGTTTACCCAGGTTCAAGCCCTCTCGACGGAGGTAAAACCCTACATCCTGCTCTTGTTTATATTGATGGAGATGTATCAAGTACATATTTGATCTACCCCGAGATCGTAAGTTGTGTTCTACCTCAAGGGCTAGGCGAATGCAATTGTGATTCGGTCCCCCTACGGGCTAAATCCTCTGGCTTATATACACACCAGGTAGGGCATCTAGGGTTACATGGTCAGTATCCAGGCGCTCGCATGGGGGCGACAGGAGATGTCTTGAAGTATACGTCAAGTCTTCGGCAGAGGCAGTCTTGATCACGCCTAGGGTCACAGCTTCTGGACTCTAGCTTGAAGAACGAGGGCCCATCAGCCCATCCGAGGACTACGGGCCGGCTAGGTTAGTACCCCCGTATCCAGGACACCATCACTTGTGTCAACTCCATGTTGGGACATATGTCATGCATCCAATGGACATTACACGCCTATGATACATCAACACATGTCACGACCCAACAGTGGCCCATATAGGTTAAAAAGGCTAGCCCGTTGACTTGGTCAAAATTTAGCGGGTTGGTCCATGGAAAGCCTATTAGCGACCTGTTAGCAAATAGCCCATTTACGGCCCGGTAACTCATGGCCCGTTATGGCCTTTCCGATTTTAGCCCAGTAGCATCATGTGGGCCGTCAAATATAATTCTAGCCTATTGTCACTTTCGGCCCATGTACTGAAAGTGCAACCAATCCCCGGGTGGTTTTGGTAATTCATAACAACATATAGCTGATTGAACTAATATCCATTCAAGTTTAATATTTCAGAAAGTTCAATGAATGGCATGGCATGGACTAGAGATGTGGACACCTCAAAATGCTAAGGACACATATTGGCAAAAGCTCAAGACTCTTCATTTCTATTTTAGTGATCCAAGATCACATTGAGTCCATAGGAAAACCAATACTATTAAAAGGGGATGAGGTGTTGCTTAATGGCTTTCTTACTTAAATGCTTACTGATACTGCTCCAAATCCCTCAACCACTTTCTCATTCCAAATATGTCAAAACCCTAAACTCCAACTCGGCCCCACTAATTCATTCTACCCGGAGCCACCAAGTTCATATGACATAGCCACTACTAGAAACCCTAACAGTTCGGTCACACCGATATGGATCTCGGTCTCACCGATATGGCCTTTCCAACGCTCTATGACTTGTTGCATTTATTTCGGTCTCACCGAGTTATGCAATCGGTCTCACCGAGTTGGCTTGACATTCTCTCTGTTGCCTTATTGCTTCACTTCGGTCAATGAGTTGATGTAATCGATGCCACCGAGTTGATGTTTTCCCTAAGCCCTAGCACATCGGTCCCACCGAGTTGTTTCCAGTCGGTCCCAGGAGATTCCTAACGTTCAAATTTTGAACTAAATCGGTCTCACTGAGTTCTTCTATTCGGTTTGACCGAGTTGGGTCAAATGTGCGTAACGGTTGGATTTTGTGTGGAGGCTATATATACCCCTCCACCCCCTTCTCCATATGTGAGAGATCCATCGGAACGTGCCTACACTTCCAGCATACATTTTCTGAGAGAGAACCACCTACTCATGTGTTGAGATCAAGATATACCAATCCTACCACAAGAATCTTGATTTCTAGCCTTCCCCAAGTTGCTTTCCACTCAAATCTTCTATCCACCATATCCAAATCTGTGAGAGAGAGTTGAGTGTTAGGGAGACTATCATTTGAAACACAAGAGCAAGGAGTTTATCGTCAACACACCATCTATTACCTTTTGGAGAGTGGTGTCTCCTAGATTGGTTAGGTGTCGCTTGGGAGCCTCCGTCAAGATTGTGGAGTTGAACCAAGAAGTTTGTAAGCGCAAGGAGATCGCCTACTTCGTGAAGATCTACCCGAGTGAGGCAAGTCCTTCGTGGCGATGGCCATGGTGGGATAGACAAGGTTTCTTCTTCGTGGACCCTTCGTGAGTGGAGTCCTTTGTGGACTCGCGTAACCGTTACCCTTCGTGGGTTGAAGTCTCCATCAACGTGGACGTACGATAGCACCACCTATCGGAACCATGCCAAAAATCTCCGTGTCTCCATTGCGTTTGCACAATCCAAACCCTTCCCTTTACCTTCATATGCAATGTTTTACTTTCCGCTGCTACACTCTTAGAATTGCATGTGTAGGTTGATTGCTTGACTTGTGCTAATTGCTAAAATCTTCCCACAACTAAAATTGGGAAAAGGTTAGATTTTTATTTGGTCAAGTAGTCTAATCACCCCCTCTAGACATACTTTCGATCTTACAAGTGGTATTAGAGCTTTAGTCTCCATTTGCCTTGATTTCCATAGCTTTGGTGATCATAGCCTTGGTTTCACAACCTAGGAGAGTATGGCGTCTAGCGAGGGAAATTACCACCGTAGAGGTCCTTACTTTGATGGTACTAATTTTGCTAGTTGGAAGCATAAGATGAAAATGCATATTCTTGGTCCTAAGCCCACCGTTCGGGCTATTATATGTATTGGCTTGCAAGGTGATTTCTTAGAGGATGGAAAAGAACCGGATTGTGAAGCGTGCATGGAAGAGATGAAGATGTTGCAATACAATGCTCAAGCTTGCACAACTGCAGGATGGCCCAAATGCAGCACTACGATCAGTGACCCTTCGACGAAACTGTGTGCGATGCCATAATCACAAACGGTGGTGTAAAATAACCGTCAAAAAGGTGCAAAACGTTTGCAATGACGGATGCATCAAACACGGTTCAGATTTTAGTTACGTGTGCGATGCAGGACATACAGTTCAGTTCAATTAACTGTGTGCGGTGAGGACGAACAAAAGAAACGGGCAGCCAGATGAAGGTGTGTGCGATATACAACATACGGTTCACTAGGATGAACTGTGTGTGATTAGGCAATACAATGGAAACGGTTCGACTGAACAAGATGTGTGTGATACGCGGCAAACAGGTACGTAATCAGAAATGTGTGCGAAGACCAATAATAACAGAGACGATTGCTGCTAATAAGCCGTGTGATTTGTTCTGTCTATAGAAGAATAACATGTATATATATAACTGAAATAAACGTCCAATTATATAGGTGACTATACAGATCATTCGCACACACCTTAATAAACAATTACATGCATTCTAAAGTAGGAGAAACGATCGTCTAGTCATCTACTTCTTGTGACGCTCCCGCCACTGCTCTGTGGCTCGATCCCTCGTCTGGGGCAGGAAGAAGACACTTCCTCATGTCAACGATCCGCTTGTACATCTCGTAGCTTGTGTACGCGTCCTTGGCCGCGTACTTGACATGTTGTTCATCCAGTCTCTCATGCCACACACTGTGCCAGGCGTTCTTGTCCTTCTTGCTCTCATTCTTCATCTTCATGTAGTAGGGGTCGATGATGGCCAAGGCGTGGTCAACCAGGGAGTTCAGTTTGTTTTTGTCGCTGCCCCAGACCTTGTAGTGATGCTGGATGTTGACAAGATTTGGGCATTTCAAGCCCGAAACCTTGGGCGCTTTTAGATCGTTGGTGATGTCCACCATAGCGAAACTATAGTCGGAGCTGTTAATAAACCTGGAGAAACGCTCGCAAGGCCTTGTGGCAAGGTGGTAGTGGTAGACGAGGACGTCATGTCGCACGCACAACTAGGCGACGACAACCTTCTGATCATGCCCGGCACGACCGATGGTGTACTCGAGGTCGAAGCTGACCACTTGGTACTTGTCCTCGGCAAGGAACTGCTCCATAGTTTGGATGGAGCTCTCCACTGAGGCCGGATTGTTTGTGTACACCACCGAGAGGGCCTTCCCCCCACGTGGGTGTCCACTACGTGATGCGTGGTGAACTGCCCGCCGTTGTCGTCGTCGGCCGCTGGGAGCGCCATTGGAGCCACGGGGATCACCATTGGAACCGCTGGATGTCCTCTCTGTATGTGTCGTCGTGGGTGTGCTTATTGTGTCGTGTGACGCGAGAGATGACGGTAAATGGCCGTAGGTATAAATGGGGGCCAGGCGGCCTGGATTCTCTACGCGTCCGCATGGCGTTTTTGCAGCGGGTAACTGCATAGTTGCGCCGCGCCCGGCGCAACCGCATGCACACGAATGTGTGTGATCGTGCGCCGGCCCCAAACACTGGCTGCACGCGTGGAGGGACGAGGGCAAAGCACCCGGAGGGACGCGAGAGCAGAGCGCGCACCGCGGCCGCCTGAACCGCAACCAACCACACACATAGAGCAGTTGAACACGTAGGAAATGGTCGCCTACAAGCCGGACGACGGTTGTGTCGCTGCGTAGAGAGCGGCCGTGTGCTACTACCTCCTTCTAGTCTATAGTCCCATTTATATTCCGTGCCATACTTTGCCCTCAAATTTAACAAACAAAATGTTAATGCATGTTATAAAAATTATATAATTGGAAACTATGTTCAAATACAAATCCAACTATATAATCTTTGGTGACATCAATTCGTATTTTATTAGTTAAATCATACTTATAAACCAGGACGGGGGTATAGTAGGTAATTAAATCGCAGATGTTTTTTTTATTAACCTTATGTGTACGTGGCCTTTCGTCCTCCTCTCGCACGTCTTGTCACCCCGCTGCCGCAGACGGCTTACAGCGCAAGCTTGCGCAGCGCGTGGGGGCGTTCTTTTGGCCAAACGGTGGCGCCAATGAATCGTCGGTGAGCCTGTTCCCGCGCAACATCGCAGGTTCCCGCGCAAGCTTCCCGCCCGACTCGGTGAAATCCCCCAAAATCCCAATGCTTACCGGCCTGCTATATAAACCCTCACGGTCGGAGAGTCCTGCGTCGCATTTTCTCCTCCCTCCCTATAGCTTATCTCGTCTACTTCTCCCACAATCGCCAATGGCACCGATCCGTCGTCGTCGCTCAGCCACTCTGCCGTCATCAGAGGACAACTCCAGCTGGGAGGCTACACCGCGGTGGCGGCGCAGTCCCCGGCCTAGGGTAGTGCGTGTGGCGTCCCTGTTGGGTGTGCGCGGAACACCCACCACACACTCAGCCGCCACTACCCGTTGGCAGTTGTTGCCGGCCGTCGTTGCCACCACACCACCGTCAAATGCCAGGGCCATCTCCCGCTCCGCCGCTGCAACCCAAAGGTGGGAGGTGGCCGTTGTGGCCGCCACCCCACCGCGGCCCTAAGGCGGGAGGTGGTGGTCGTGGCCGCCACCCCATCGTCGGCCGCTGTGGCCGCCAGCCCACCGTTGACCGCCGGGGTCATCACCCGCTCCGCCACCGCCGCTCGAAGGCGGGAGGCGGAGGTGGATGCTCGCACGTGCGTTAGCAACCTTGTGCGCTACACCGAGTTCCTGCGGGAGGAGGAGGAGCGCCTCGTCGAGCACGCAAAGAGCCTTATCGCCGCCGTGGCCGCAGCACACGCCGCCTCAGAGGCGAGGAATTAGGAGATCTACGAGGAGAACCACCACTTCGAGAGGGGTCGTCTGGAGAAGCAAAGGGCGTTCGAGGTGAGCCTCGCTGAAGCTGCAGCAGCGGCAGGCACCGTATTGCAGTTGTCCAGCTCGTCGGTAGGCTCCTCCTCCTCTGCCGCTTACTGAGCGCGCTCGGCAGAGGAGAGGCAGCCAGAAGTAGTACAAAGCCCCTCCGTAGTAGTAGTATTTAGGGGCTATTTTGTTCAGTTCATCTGACTATAGATGTGGTGGAACTGTACAACGTACTTAAAATTAGCTAGTATATATAGTTGAACTAGCTATTTCAGTACGTGGTTGTCAACAATTGGGGAAAAGTTTGGTCGGTTCAGCTGTCGATTTGAACTGTTTGTATAAATTAAGAACGACTGCTTAATCTATGAATGAAATCTATGCTTAATTACTGAATTTTAGTTGCAAAAATTAGATACTGCTAGTGATTTTGAGCTTCATATTTTGACAAATCGCAGTGTTACAAGGTTGACAAATGGCAAAGTTACTAGATCAACAAATGTCAATCTTTCCGGTTTGACAAATGGCAACATACCCAATATGACAGATGCAAATCTTACCAAATTGTTTGTAAGTGGTTGCACACGGGTCATCCAAAAGAACCGTTTGCGTTGAAGAGATGCACAAATCCTGCTCTCACTTTGCATACGGTGTTCTATCTAAAACGTTTGCGATCAAGAGCCGCAAAAATCCTGCTCGGCACATTTTCCCTTGGCTTCCTGGGAAGCTCCCGATTTGCATACGGGTGTTCTAACTAAAACGTTTGCGATGAGTGTTTTATATTTAAAAACCATTGACTTTTTTTTCAACAGAAAATTGTTTGATAAGTCTGTACATTAAGAGAGAAAAACGCAAGTCTGCTCAAATCATATCTTTCATTTAGTCATACTGCGAATTTATATTTATATGATCGAGATACAGTATTAAACCCAAGAATAAAAACTATTTACGGCGGCGGCGGAGGCGGCGTGCCGCGCCGTCGTTGTCGTTGTCGTCCTCCGGGACGCCGTTGTTGAAGTCTTCAATGCAGCACAAAATGTTCTTCACTTGTAAATCAAACATCATGTCGTCCCGGGATCAACGGGCGGGGCGCAGGAGGACGGTAGCTGTCGGCGCTGAGAGGTAGCGTTTGACGGCGGCGTCCCATGCCGCTGAGGGGGGCGCGCTCACGGAGAGGAAGGCGGGCGGCCATGGAAGTCAAAGGGCTCGCTTCCCAGTGAGCTTGCGCAGCGTACAGCTCGCACGCTTCCCGGTGAGCCTACGTATTCAAGGACAGCTTGCACGCCTCTCGGTCAGCCTGTACATTGGACTGCGCTCGCACGCCTCCCGTTCAGTCAAGGTCAAGCAGTTGTCCGCACGGCACCTCCTACAGCCATTAAAACCAAGACACGTGGCGTCATGTGAATGGTTAACAGAACGCACACGGTTTGAATTATACAAACGTTTGAGATATTAATGTGGCAGCTATTTTTTCAAAATGCCTTTGTTGGCTATCATTATTCGAGTGCGCCTTCTCTCAAAATGGACACGAAAAATACCACAGCATGTCGGGTGCCATTCCATGATAGCATGCCAAGTTTCATGAATTTCAGACGAGTTTTGGATTTACTAGAATTTAAAAATAAAGTATCTCAACATTTTGACGGCAATCAACGGTGCCCTGGTGTTTGAAATTCATTCCCATTTCTTGCATGGGACCTAAGCATGCACCCAAGGACACAGATTTGATTTTTCAACCAATTTATATGCACTGGAGCATGTGCATGTAGTTCAAATTTGAATTATGCACATAAATGCATTGAAAACTCAGTTAATGCATAAAAATGTCCAAACGAACCCCGAAAAATCACAAAAATTGACACACACTCCTGTTGTTCTATGTTGACACGAGAATTTTTTTGAAAGCAATAAGAGGCTGAGACGTTCCCTACCGAAACCATCATGCTTGTTGTGAGAAGCTCTGGTTTGTGAGAAGCATATACCCAAACCTACCCCAAATGGGACAAAAATTTTACCACGGCATGTTGATGCCGCTCCATGATAGCATGCCAAGTTTCATGAATTTCAGATGAGTTTTGGATTTACTAGAATTTAAAAATAAAGTATCTCAATGTTTTGCCGGCAATCAACGGTGCCCTGGTGTTCGAAATTCATTCCCATTTCTTGCATGGGACCTAAGCAAGCACCCAAGGACATAGATTTGATTTTACAACCAATTTATATGCACCGGAGCATGTGCATGTAGTTCAAATTTGAATTATGCACATAAATGCATTGAAAACTCACTTAATGCATAAAAATGTCCAAACGAACCTCGGAAAATCACAAAATTTGACAGAACACTCCAGTTGTTCTATGTTGACACGAGAATTTTTTTCAAAGCAATAAGAGGCAATGGATATCGTTTCGTCCCCAAAGGTGGGACGTTCCCTACCGAAACCATCATGCTTGTTGTGAGAAGCTCTGGTTTGTGAGAAGCATATACCCAAACCTGCCCAAATGGGACAAACATTTTACCATGGCATGTTGATGCCGCTCCATGATAGCATGCCAAGTTTCATGAATTTCAGACGAGTTTTGGATTCACTAGAATTTAAAAACCAGGTATCTCAATGTTTGCGGCCGAGTGACGGTGGTAGGGTGTTTGACATTCATTCCCATTTCTTGCATGGGACCTAAGCATGCAACCAAGGACACAGATTTGAATTTTCAACCAATTTATATGCATTAGAGCATGTGCATGTAGTTCAAATTTGAATTATGCACATAAATGCGTTGAAAACTCAATTAATGCATAAAAATGTCCAAACGAACCCTGAAAAATCCCAAAAATTGACACAACACTCGTGTTGTTCTATGTTGACACTAGGAAAAAAATTGAAATCGAGAAGAGGCAATGGATATTGTTTCGTCCAGAAAGGTGAAACGTTCGCTACCGAAACCATCAGACTTGTTGTGAGAAGCTCTGGTTTGTGAGAAGCATATCCCCAAACCTGCCCCAAATGGGACAAAAAATTTACCACGGCATGTTGATGCCACTCCATGATAGCATGCCAAGTTTCATGAATTTCAGACAAGTTTTGGATTTACTAGAATTTAAAAATAAAGTATCTCAACGTTTTGCCGGCAATCAACGGTGCCCTGGTGTTTGAAATTCATTCCCATTTCTTGCATGGACCTAAGCATGCACCCAAGGACACATTCGATTTTTCAACCAGTTTATATGCAGTGGAGCATGTGCATGTAGTTCAATTTTGAATTATGCACATAAATGCATTGAAAACTCAGTTAATGCATAAAAATGTCCAAACGAACCCTGAAAAATCACAAAAATTGACACAACACTCTTGTTGTTCTATGTTGACATGAGAAATTTTTTGAAAGCAATAAGAGGCAATGGATATCGTTTCGTCCCCAAAGGTGGGACGTTCCCAACCGAAACCATCATGCTTGTTGTGAGAAGCTCTGGTTTGTGAGAAGCATATACCCAAACCTGCCCCAAATGGGACAAAAAAATTACCACGACATGTTGATGCCGCTCCATGATAGCATGGCAAGTTTCATGAATTTCAGACGAGTTTTGGATTTACTAGAATTTAAAAACCAGGTATCTCAATGTTTGCGGCCGAGTAACGGTGGCAGGGTGCTTGACATTCATTCCCATTTCTTGCATGGGACCTCAGCATGCAACGAAGAACACAGATTTGAATTTTCAGCCAATTTATATGCATTAGATCATGTGCATGTAGTTCAAATTTGAATTATGCACATAAATGCATTGAAAACTCAATTAGTGCATAAAAATGTCCAAACGAACCCCCAAAAATCCCAAAAATTAACACAACACTCCTGTAGTTCTATGTTGACACTAGGAAAAAATTTGAAGTCGAGAAGTGGCAATGGATATCGTTTCGTCCAGAAAGGTGAAACGTTCCCTACCGAAACCATCAGGCCTGTTGTGAGAAGCTATGCTTTGTGAGAAGCATATCCCCAAACCTGTCCCAAATGGGACAAAAAATTTACCACGGCATGTTGATGCCGCTCCATGACAGCATGCCAAGTTTCATGAATTTCAGACGAGTTTTGGATTTACTAGAATTTAAAAACCAGGTGTCTCAATGTTTGCGACCGAGTGACGGTGGTAGGGTGTTTGACATTCATTGCCATTTCTTGCATGGGACCTAATCAGGCAACCAAGGACACAGATTTGAATTTTCAACTAATTTATATGCATTAGAGCATGTGCATGTAGTTCAAATTTGAAGTATGCACATGAATGCATAGAAAACTCAGTTAATGTATAAAAATGTCGAAGCGAACCCCGAAAAATCCCAAAAATTGACACAACACTCCTGTTGTTCTATGTTAACACTAAGAAAAAAATTTGAAATCGAGAAAAGGCAACATATATCGTTTCGTCCAGAAAGGTGAAACGTTCCCTACCGAAACCATCACACTTGTTGTGAGAAGCTCTGGTTTATGAGAAGCTTATACCCAAACCTGCCCCAAATGGGACAAAATTTTTGCCACGACATGTTGATGCCGCTCCATGATAGCATGCCAAGTTTCATGAATTTCGGACGAATTTTGGATTTACTAGAATTACAAAAGCAAGTACGTCGACGCTTGCCGGAGAGCCACGGTGCCGTGGTGTTCAAATTCATCCCCATTTCTTGCATGGAACATAAGCATAAACCCATGGACACATATATGATTTTACAACCCATGTTGGTGCACCGGAGCATGTGCATGTAGTTTAATTTTGAATTGTGCACCTGAAATAGCTAGAAAACCAATTTAATGTATAAAATGTGCAAACGAACCCTGAATAATTCCAATTCTTTTACGACACACATATAGTTGCATGTTCACTGCAGAGAAAAGGTCTAGCAATTCAAACACCGTCCATTGCCGCTGTGACCCCATTATGTAATTCAAATCAAGATGAAAAATCAAGTAGATCGCACACAGTTTATTATCACCAACCGTGTGAGATGCGGCACAAAATATCATGGAGCACCGTCGGTGTATAGTGCGCCTATGGCTTACGTGAGAAGGTGCATCGGCTACAGTCCACAGCCGGCGTCTCAAGCACACTAGCTCACTCCCCAAATATCATTTCACTACTCAATCGTCGCTGGTGAAAGATGGGCATGTGGACCCGCATCGTGAGGGCAACTTCGGTGGCCCACTCCGGCGAGAGCGCGGCCGCAACCGCCATGCGCGTGCTAACAAGGTGCATGATCGCGGCCGCAATCAGCGACCGGGCGGCCAATACAGCCCAAACGGCCGCTGTTGCTTCTCAGGTGGCGACAACAACATCTGCCTCGGGGATAGCAACTGGCGAGAGCAGCATAGCAGCTGTCCGTTCCGCAGCGGCGGCCTTAGCCCTGATGGAGGCCGCCCACGACCATGTCGAGGCCGCCCACGCCCAGCTCGTGGTGGTCACCGCACAAATCGAACGAAGCTTCTCCGACAATGGTCGGCAACCCACGGCCGAAGAGTTGGCAATCGCCGAGAGCGTTCGAGCAGCTGTATGTTCCTCCGCCGCATACCTTGCTACGACGGAGCCCGTCCAAGCCCAGATCGCGGCCGCCCACGCCCAGCTCGTGGCGGCCTTTTACAAAGAGATGGCGGACGCGGATAGCGAGATGCTTGCCAAGTATGGTGCAATGGATGCCATGGAGCCCCTTCCCCAGGAGACCGTCGGGTGCGAGCTGGACATGGAGGCGGCGGCGGAGATCGACGAGCACCAATCGTAGTAGTACTCTTTGTTTTGTTTAATTAAGAGCACCGGTCTTTAATTTGTTAGAGTAATGTTTAGGTCAGCTAGCTCTGTTTAATTGCTGAACTTGCTCGATTAAGAAGTGTGGGTGTGCTGTAGTCTTCTTTGTGTACCCAAATTATGCAATGACGTGGATGACCACTGTAACCAGGGAAATTCGAACCAAAATTTTTGACATTCAAACTCATCACACACGGGTTAAGCTATCTGAATCGTTTGTGATGTTCACATATCATAAACAGTTCTGAATAAGGGACTGTGTCTGATGACACTTTGCACGCCAGTTTTTTCGCTGAAGCGATTCCAAATTTTTGGCTTCCGCGGAAATATCTACCTCCCGCCCCCTCCCTCTTACCAAAAGCCACATTTCCCCTGTTTCCGCCTTCCTGTCCAAGTTGAAACCTTCACTCCTTGCTTGCAGTGCCGCCTCCTTGCCGGTGACCCTCCTTCACGCTGCTTGGCCTCGTCTATCCAGGCAGGTAATCCACACCTGACCCCCATCCTCCTCCTCCTTCCACATCCCACATGCCTCGACCGCCGGCGTGAGCGGGACACCTTCCACCCAAATCACCGACCCCTCGACCAAATAAGTGCCGCCCTAAGCCATGGTGCATGCAGTATAGCCAGGATCTCAAGGAGCATTTGGCAGCGAAGAAGTAAATTGTGACTGCACGCGCGGATGAGGTCGCGATGGTTGCCATTCGTGCCGACCCCTAGATCTTGGAGGAGCACCTTGCCATTTGCTAGCTACGCCGGTTAAGCATGCTCGGTTTACCCGCTGCGTGTGCTGCTCCTGCCTTTCCTTCAGAAATTCTAGTGAATTGTGCTATCTAATTTTACCATGCAATCTGTTGCTCTAGTGTATATGTTCTATATGTCGTGCAGTGTGGTGCTCACTTATTAACTGTTTTGTTAATTAGTTGTCGTCTTCAGTTAACTGTTTGGTTCAATTCTGCAAATGTGATGTTCAATTCTTCAGGCTGCAATTTTGTATTGTCTTCCATGTGACAAATAAATCGAATTTATCTTTACGAAATACATGAGAAACAAATACAATTGCTATATTTCCAAGTTGATAAACATGCTTGGTTTGGTTATACATTGTGCAATGTGGTGCTCAGTTAACGTTTGGTTCATTTGTGTTGTGGTGTTTAGTTAACTGTTTGGTTCAATTCTGCAATGCGATGTTCAATAGTTGTGGGTGCATTCTATTATTGTATACCAAAATTGAATTGGGCTGTAGTAAATACATGAGAAACAAATACAATTGCTATATTTCCAAGTTGTTAAGCATGCTTGGTTTGGTTAACTGTCTGATCTTCTATTAGGAGTATGTTATATTGTGCAATGTGGTGCTCAGTTAATGTTTGGTTCATTTGTTATGGTGTTTAGTTAACTGCTTGGTTCAATTCTGCAATGGGATGTCCAATTGTCGTGGGTAGAATTTTGTATTGCTGTGCATGTGAGGAATAAATTGAATTTGGCTGCACTTAATACATGAGAAATATATACAAGTGCTATATTTCCTAGTTCTTAATCATGCTTGGTTTGGATAAATGGGTTTTCCATGTCGCTTGAATTAATCTGATGAATCTGCAATGTGCTTATTTTTCATCAACATATTTTACTGATAGCATGCGAACCCTTACTTAACCTGATGACTAACTACCTTATATGTGTTGCAGGGAAAAAATGGGAAGCACTGAGGTTTACAATCGAGGTTAGCACGTGCAGGTCTATTGTCTAATAGCACATTATTGTGCAATTGCAGGAACCATTCTAATATTTAGGTTTTTAACAATTTGGTCTTGCACATGTAGGTCCTGCTGTAAGAGGTTTTGACCCACTGTTCGACCCTTTTTGCATATGGAGAAATGAGTTGTCCATGAATATCAATAAAATCAAGAAACTCAGAAAGATTGTTAGGATAAAGAAATTAGCGACAAAAAACAACATGATCTTTGTCTACACAATGAAGAAGACATCAGTTCACTACAATATGATACGAACTATTATACCTTGCCTTTTTTATTCCTTTGCCCCATTTCCAATATAGAGAAGATATTTATGCACATCCTTGTTTTCAGGCCATTCCAAAGCAGTTCACTGATGATTACCTCTCAAACCACCTCTATGGTCAAGAGGCGAGGAAGGTTTTCATACAACACCCACGGTTCAATATTGAATTGTTCCTGAAGAGGACGAAGGACGGACAGTCAATCATCCATAGACACTGGCCTAAAGTTGCAAAGACCTTCAACATGAATGAAGGCTCAATATTCGCCTTCCGCTTCAGCAGTTTTCCAGATGAGATGCATCTGCCTATATACCGTCTATGATGCTAATTTCGAAAGGTTCTACATGTTGCATGTGAAACTTGGTGCTGGTGCAGTTGTGTAATGGGGTAGCTGAGTGTTGTAGCTATATCATGTTGTACTCTGATGTATTTCAATTATGAAATTCTGCTTCCTTAATATGGAAATGAAATATATTATGTGCTTAATATGAATGCCAATTATATTAATAAATGGATTATTAATAATAGGGCAATTAGCCTGCTAATGGCGAATTAGCCTGCTAATTGGGTTTTGCTATTGCAAATGGTTATTGAAAAAATACCGTGGGCGATGACCTCAGGCAATGCACACAGTTTCTAGGAATAAACCGTGTTGGATCAATGAACAATCACACACAACTTTCTCTTGAAAACTGTTTACGTTAGGCCACCTTGCGCAAACGTTTACCACATAAAAATTGTGTGTGATGGACAGCCTTTGCCACACAGTTTCTTCTACGGACCGTGTGTGATGCATTCAATAACGCAAACGATAAAATTGTTAATATCGTGTGCAATGGCAACACTATCACAAACGATTTAACGGGAAAAATTGTGTGTGATGTACCTGTGAACGGAAACGTTTTCCTTGGAGCGACTGTGTGGGATGTACATACGAACGGAAACGTTTAGCGGGGACTGACTGTGTGAGATGTACTTGCGACCGGAAACAATTTCACCTGTATAATTGTATTTTTTAACTCTACTGTACGTATTTCCGTATTTGAGCGCTCGCCGGTCGCACACGACCTCATTTTGCCGAGCGTGTGTGCCAGGAGGGCATATCCCCGACGGTTTCTGGGTCATGTGGGAAGGACCTCCCTATCGTTGTCACTCACTAGGCGACGGTTCCAAATTCCATCGCGGAAAGGGGTTAAAAACCGTTTGTATAGCACCGACACGTACTAGTGTTGCGATATTCTCTTCAATGGATTGTGCCCCAAAGAATTCAACAAAATCAGTCGCCTTGAGAATGCAAAGGAAATTTGGGATACTTTGGTTGATATGCACGAAGGTAGCGAGTCCGTCAAGGAATACAAATTGGATGTGCTTCAAAGTCAACTTGACAAGTTCAAGATGAAGGATGGTGAAGGAGTCGCCGAGATGTACACTAGGCTTGCTCTCACCACAAATGAGATTGCCGGCTTAGGAAGCGAAGAGATGACCGACAAATTCATCATCAAGAAGATCCTAAGAGCCTTGAATGGAAAATATGATACTGTGTGCACCTTGATCCAAATGATGCCCAATTACAAAGATCTCAAGCCCACGGAAGTCATTGGTAGAATTGTTGCTCATGAGATCTCACTCAAGGATAAGGAAGAGCTCCACAACAAGTCAAGTGGTGCTTATAAAGTTTCAAGTGATGCTCCTACAACATCAAGTGAGAAGCAAGTCTCCAATGAAGAATTGAGCTTAATGGTGAAGAACTTCAACAAGTTCTACAAGAATAGAAGCAAAGGAGAGAAGCTCCAAGTCAAGATCCTAAAACGACAAAAGATCTTCTAGTCGTGATCATAATTGCTACAATTGTGGAAGACTCGGACACTACTCCAATGAGTGTACGGCTCCCTACAAGAAAAGAGAAGATTCACCAAAAAGGAGAAGTAGAAGAGATGAATCACCTCCAAGAGAGAGAAGGATTAGAGATGATCGTTATGAACGAAGATCCTCTCGTAGAAGCAAGGATTCGAAAAGGAAGGACAAGTCATCAAAGAGCTACACAAGATGAAGACATCAAACTCACGTTGGTGAATGGGTATCCAGTTCTGACTCCGACAACTACTCCGAGAGAAGCTATCACTCCGACTCCGAAGGTACTCAAGATGAAGGTGTTGCCGGTCTTGCACTTGTGTCATCCAACTCCTACGACATATTTGACTCACCAAATGAAGGAATTGGAAGATGCTTCATGGCTAAAGGCCCTAAGGTATCAAACCCCGAGTATTTTGATTTTAATAGTGATGAAGATGATTTGCTAGGTGATGATGATTTACTTGTTGACAACACTAGTGATAAAAACTATGATGAACTTGCTATTAATCATGTTAATCAAGATGAAACGAATGACAATGATAAGAAGGATATTGAGCATCTAACTAAAGAACTAAACACTCTTAAAGTGGCTCATGAAACAACTCTAGAGGATCATAGAGAGCTCCAAAGGACTCATGAGAAGCTACACTTCGAGAAGCTAAATTTATAAAGAGCATGAGTTCCTAAAAGCTATCAATGATGATCTTCGAAAGAAGAGTTCCTCTTATCTTGCCAAACGTCTCCTCTTGTGTACTTATATGCCACAAGTAAAATCTAGCAATAAGAACAAGAAAGATTCTTCCTCTAGTAGTAACAATAACCATTTTAAATCCAATATTGTTGCTTCTAGTAGTTCTGTTGATTTCACTAATGATTCTCTTAGCCAAGTTACACTTGAGCAAGAAAATAGCTTATTGAAGGGAATCATAGAGAAAGGTGTTTACAAGAGCCTTGCCAGAAGTAAGCAATTTGAGGAAATTGTACGCAAGCAAGGAAGGCACCGGAAGAATCAAGGTGTTGGTTTTGAACGAAAGTTCAATGCCAATGGAGTTGAGTGGGAAGAAGATCAATACCCCAAGACGAAGTTTGTTCCTCAACAAGAGAAGTATGATCCCACTTCTTTCAAGGGAACACAAGCTCAAGATGATCTTCCACCACAAGACCACAAGCTAAAAGGCAAGGACAAGCTTTAAGAAGAGAATGATTCATTTGAAGAAGCTCCTAAGGCCATGGTCAAGTGGGCTCCCAAGACTATGTCAAGTTCTACTTCAACAAGTACGACAACAACTCCAAGGATTCCCATCAAGTTGATGTGGATCCCAAAGAAGAAGAACTAGAGTGTTATTGAGGGTGACTCCGCCAACATACTTTATTCATATTCATTTTGGCAAGAACATGTTCAATCAACTTCCATATCTTGCACTAGTTCATGGAGTCACCAACCCTCTTGTTGGTAAGACAAGGGACAAGGTAACCTAATGCTTTCATGGACATCATCATATGTGTGTTTCACTCGATGTCTATGGATATCCTTGTATGTTCCGTGTGGGACTAACCCATGTAGGTATTGGAAGTGCAACACCCCAATGGGTTGCTCCAAAATATCTACATCAACATTGAGCATCCACATCTTCAACGTCTACATGAAGTCATCATCGACAAAACCCAAGGTTAGTTCATCCCTCCTAGGGGGGATATCACATCTAGGGGGAGCTTTGCTCTAAAAATTGAGCTAAAGCAACTCTAATGGTGTGAACACAATAATGCTTTATGTAAAAGTGGTAACCCCACTTGTGCTCAAACGATGAGTATGACATACGATCAAATGTTCTCATTTGACTTCTCAGTAAATATGCTCATATATAGATGACCTAGCCATCGCCAATTGCTTGATAGATGCTAGAGTGTATGTGCATGCTTTGTCACATGTTTCATTTGCTATCTTATTGTGTGAGCATGTTGGTTGCATAATTTTCTCCATTCGAGGACATCCATTTGTAGTTTTGATTGTTTGGTTTTTATTGGCCAAATGGATGGACAAGAATGCCTAAGTACTCCCTCTAGCTATCTATGCTTTTCCTCTTCTCAAATTTTATTCATGCTACATCACAAAATTTGAACAAGTCTTTTTCGGACCCTCCGGGTGAGGAGCACTCGGAGCCACCGATTAGTCAAGGGCTGACTTCCAAAACCTCTTAGTGAATTTCGGTCAGACCGACACATTCATATTCGGTCCCACCAAAACCACTAAGTTGATCTAGGTTTTCACCTCGGTGCCACCGATTAGAACAATTTGGTCTCACCGAGTTGCAGCAACTACAAGCAGTTTTGCATCTCGGTGCCACCGAACCGTTCCACACGGCGCTACCGGTATTTATACTCCGCGGCTTGAAGTTTGGAAATTTCTTCAAACACTCGAGCCCGCGCCACCCATTGCTGCCGCTCTTGGCCTCCGAATCATCGCGGTCTCCACCTATGTGCCTTCGTCGCAGGTCTTCGCTGCCGTCAATGGGAATCGCCTCCGCCGTTGCCGCCGTAGCGAGCCATCACCAAGTTAGGGTATGGTTTGACCCCTTTGTGCAATTTCCATTGTCCGATTCAATGCACAAAGTAAATGCCTGTATTCTTGCCATGACTGAAAACCTCCTATCCATACAAAAACTCCTGTAGATTAGATTTGATGCAAAATCTTAGGGTTAGGTTTCCGCCGAACTCATCTGGGACCGACCGAAATGAAGTTTTCGGTCCCACCGATTGGCTCAGGCACTCTTGTAGAACTTGTTGAAGTTCTTCACCATTATGCTCAATTCTTCATTGAAGGCTTGTTTCTCACTTGATGATGTAGGAGCATCACATGAGGCTTTGTAAGCACCACTTGACTTGTTGTGAAGCTCTTCCTTACCCTTGAGTGACATCTCATGAGCAACAATTCTTCCAATAACTTTTGTTGGCTTGAGATCTTTGTAGTTGGGCATCATTTGGATCAATGTGCACACGGTATCATATTTTTCATCCAAGGCTCTTAGGATCTTCTTGATGATGAATCTATCGATCATCTCTTCACTTCCTAAGCCGGCAATCTCATTTGTGATGAGAGCAAGCCTAGAGTACATTTCAGCGACACCTTCACCATCCTTCATTTTGAACTTGTCAAGTTGACTTTGAAGCACATCCAATTTGGATTCCTTGATGGAGTCGGTACCCTCGTGCATATCAATCAAAGTATCCCTAATTTCCTTTGCATTCTCAAGACGGCTGATTTTGTTGAATTCTTCGGGGCACAATCCATTGAAGAGGATATCACAAGCTTGAGCATTGTATTGCAGCATCTTCAACTCTTCCGCGGTAGCTTCACGGTTTGGTTCTCTCCCATCAAAGAATTCACCTTGCAAGCCAATACACACAATAGCCCAAACGGCGGGTTATATCCAAGAATATGTATTTTCATCTTATGCTTCCAACTAGCAAAATTAGTACCATCAAAGTAAGGACCTCTATAGTGGTAATTTCCCTCGCTATACGCCATACTCTCCTAGGTTGTGAAACCAAGGCTTTGATCACCAAAAGCTATGGAAATCAAGGCAAATGGAGACCAAAGCTCTGATACCACTTGTAGGATTGGAAGTATGCCTAGGGGGGGTGATTAGACTACTTGACCAAATAAAAATCTAGCCTTTTCCCAATTTTCAGTATTGGCAGATTTTAGCAACTTAGCACAAGTCAAGTAATCAACCTACACATGCAAGTCTAACAGTATAGCAGCGGAATGTAAAACATTTGCATATGAAGGTAAAGGGAGTAGTTTGGAGGGAGCAAACACAATGTAGAAACGGAGATTTTTGGCATGGTTCCGATAGGTGGTGCTATCGTACATCCACGTGGATGGAGACTTCAACCCACGAAGGGTAATGGCTGCGCGAGTCCACGGAGGGCTCCACCCATGAAGGGTCCACGAAGAAGCAACCTTGTCTATCCCACCATGGCCATCGCCCACAAAGGACTTGCCTCACTAGGGTAGATCTTCATGAAGTAGGCGATCTCCTTGCTCGTACAAACTCCTTGGTTCAACTCCACAATCTTGACGGAGGCTCCCAAGTGACACCTAACCAATCTAGGAGACACCACTCTCCAAATGGTAATAGATGGTGTGTTGATGATGAACTCCTTGTTCTTGTGCTTCAAATGATAGTCTCCCCAACACTCAACTCTCTCTCATGGATTTGTATTGGGTGGAAAGATGATTTGAGTGGAAAGCAACTTGGGGAAGGCTAGAGATCAAGATTCTTGTGGTTGGAATGGAATATCTTGGTCTCAACACATGAGTAGGTGGTTCTCTCTCAGAAAATGTATGCTGGAAGTGTAGGCACGTTCTGATGGCTCTCTCCATGAATGAAGAGTGGGTGGAGGGGTATATATAGCCTCCACACAAAATCTAACCGTTACACACAAATCACCAAACTCGGTGGGACCGAAACATGAAACTCGGTCGGACCGATTTATTTCAAAATATGAACGTTAGGAATTTCGGTGGGACCGACATGTCAACTCGGTGAGACCGATTTCATTAGGGTTAGGGCATAAAGTAATCTCGGTGAGACCGATCACATAAACTCGGTGAGACCGATTTCTGTAATAGGCAAACAGAGAGTTGGTCAGGCAAACTCGGTGGGACCGATTCGCTCATTTCGGTGAGACCAAAACGTTATGAAAAGGAAACAAAGAGTTTGCATTGCTCATCTTGATTAGACTGAAATGTTACGAAGGGAAACAGAAAGTTTGCAATCCTATCTCGGTGAGACCGAGATCCCTATCGGTGAGACCAAACTGATTAGGGTTTCTGGCAGTGGCTATGTCAAATGAACTCGGTGGCGCCGCATAGGTCAAATCGGTGGGGCCGAATTTGACTTTTGGTTTGGGACTTTTAATAGTATTGGCTTTTCCTATGGACTCAATGTGATCTTGGATCACTAAAATGAAAATGTAGAGTCTTGAGCTTGAGCCAATATGTGTCCTTAGCATTTTGAGGGGTCCACATTCCTAGTCCATGCCATGCCAATCATTGAACTTTTTGATATGATCATCTTGAAAGAGAATTAGTTCAATGAGCTATATGTTGTTAGGAATTACCAAAACCACCCAGGGATAGTTGCACTTTCAGTAATGGTGTGTCCGAACATCGTAACCGTACTTAATTAGATATGGCGCGATCTATGATGTCTCTTACCAATTTACCACTATCGTTTTGGGGTTATGCATTAGAGACAGCCGCATTCACGTTAAATAGGGCACCGTCTAAATCCGTTGAGACGACACCGTATGAACTGTGGTTTGGCAAGAAACCTAAGTTGTCGCTTATTAAAGTTTGGGGTTGCGACACTTATGTCAAAAGGCTTCAGCCTGATAAGCTCGAACTCAAATCGGAGAAGTGCGACTTCATAGGATACCCTAAGGAAACAATTGGGTACACCTTCTACCACAGATCCGAAGGCAAGATCTTTGTTGCCAAGAATGGAACCTTTCTAGAGAAGGAGTTTCTCTTGAAAGAAGTGAGTGGGAGGAAAGTAGAACTTGATGAGGTAAGTATACCTTCTCTCGAATTGGAAAGTAGCACATCAGAGAAATCCGTTACCGTGATGCCTACACCAACTAGAGAGGAAGCTAATGATGATGATCATGAAACTTTAGATCAAGTTACTACTGGACCTCATAGGTCAAACAAAGCACGTTCCGCACCAGAGTGGTACAGTAATCCTGTTCTGGAAGTTATGTTACTAGACCATGGTGAACCTACGAACTATGAAGAAGCTATGATGAGCCCAAATTTTGATAAATGTCTTGAGGCCATGAAATCTGAGATAGGATCCATGTATGAGAACAAAGTGTGGACTTTGGTGGACTTGCTCGATGATCGGCGCGCCATAGAGAATAAATAGATCTTCAAGAAGAAGACTGAGGCTGATGGTAATGTTACTGTCTACAAAGCTCGACTTGTCGCGAAAGGTTTTCGAGAAGATCAAGGAGTTGATTACGATGATACTTTCTCACCCGTAGCGATGCTTAAGTCTGTCCGAATCATGTTAGCAATTTCAGCATTTTATGATTATGAAATCTGGCAAATGGACGTCAAAACTGCATTCCTTAATGGATTTCTTAAATAAGAGTTGTATATGATGCAACCAGAAGCTTTTGTCGATCCTAAAGGTGCTAACAAAGTGTGCAAGCTCCAGCGATCCATCTATGGACTGGTGCAAGCATCTCGGAGTTGGAATATACACTTTGATGAGGTGATCAAAGCATATGGTTTTATACAGACTTTTGCAGAAGCCTGTATTTACAGAAAGTGAGTGGGAGCTCTGTAGCATTTCTAATATTATATGTCGATGACATATTATTGATTGGAAATGATGTAGAATTTCTGGATAGCACAAAATGATACTTGGATAAGAGTTTTTCAATGAAAGACCTCGGTGAAGCTGCTTATATATTGGGCATCAAGATCTATAGAGATAGATCAAGACGCCTAATAGGACTTTCACAAAGCACATACCTTGACAAAGTTTTGAAGAAGTTCAACATGGATCAGTCAAAGAAAGGGTTCTTGCCTGTATTACAAGGTGTGAAATTGAGTCAGACTCAAAGCCCGACCACTCCAAAAGATAGAGAGAAAATGAAAGTCATTCCCTATGCCTCAGCCATAGTTTCTATCATGTATGCTATGCTGTGTACCAGACCTGATGTGTGCCTTGCTCTAAGTCTGGTAGGGAGGTACCAAAGTAATCCAGGAGTGGACACTAGACAGCGATCAAGAACATCCTGAAGTACCTGAAAAGGACCAAGGATATGTTTCTCGTTTATGGAGGTGACAAAGAGCTCGTCGTAAATGGTTACGTCGATGCTAGCTTTGACACTGATCCGGATGACTCTAAGTCACAAACTGGATACGTATTTATATTGAATGGTGGAGCTGTCAGTTGGTGCAGTTCCTGCTACCTCTTGAGCACTGCGTTGGTTTTCCCTTGAAGAGGAAAGGGTGATGTAGGAAAGTAGCGTAAGTATTTCCCTCAGTTTTTGAGAACCAAGGTATCAATCCAGTAGGAGACTACGCGTGAGTCCCTCGTACCTACACAAAACAAATAAATCCTCGCAACCAACGCGATAAGGGGTTGTCAATCCCTTCACGGTCACTTACGAGAGTGAGATCTGATAGATATGATAGGATAATATTTTTGGTATTTTTATGATAAGATGCAAAGTAAAATAAAACCAAAGTAAAAAGCAAAGGAAATAAATAAGTGTTGGAAGATTAATATGATGAAGATAGACCCGAGGGCCATAGGTTTTACTAGTGGCTTCTCTCAAGAGCATAAGTATTTTACGGTGGGTGAACGAATTACTGTTGAGCAATTGACAGAATTGAGCATAGTTATGAGAATATCTAGGACTTGGACCCTACGTAAGAGAAGCTTCCAGGAGGCCACGAGGTAGGGGACGCGCCTACCCCCCAGGCCGCGCCCTCCACCCTCGTGGGCCCCCTGTTGCTCCATCGACGTACTCCTTCCTCCTATATATACCTACGTACCCCCAAACGATCAGAACAGGAGCCAAAAACCTAATTCCACCGCCGCAACCTTCTGTACCCACAAGATCCCATCTTGGGGCCTGTTCCGGAGCTCCGCCGGAGGGGGCATCCATCACGGAGGGCTTCTACATCAACACCACAGCCTTTCCGATGAAGTGTGAGTAGTTCACCTCAGACCTTCGGGTCCATAGTTAGTAGCTAGATGGCTTCTTCTCTCTTTTTGGATCTCAATACAATGTTCTCCCCCTCTCTCGTGGAGATCTATTCGATGTAATCTTCTTTTTGCGGTGTGTTTGTTGAGACGATGAATTGTGGGTTTATGATCAAGATTATCTATGAACAATATTTGAATCTTCTCTGAATTCTTTTATGTATGATTGGTTATCTTTGCAAGTCTCTTCGAATTATCAGTTTGGTTTGGCCTACTAGATTGATCTTTCTTGCAATGGGAGAAGTGCTTAGCTTTGGGTTCAATCTTGCAGTGTCCTTTCCCAGTGGCAGTAGGGGCAGCAAGGCACGTATTGTATTGTTGCCATCGAGGATAACAAGATGGGGTTTTTATCATATTGCATGAATTTATCCCTCTATATCATGTCATCTTGCTTAAGGCGTTACTCTGTTTTCATGAACTTAATACTCTAGATGCATGCTGGATAGCAGTCGATGAGTGGAGTAATAGTAGTAGATGCAGGCAGGAGTTGGTCTACTTGTCTCGGACGTGATGCCTATATACATGATCATTCTCCTGGATCTTGTTCGTTCCAAAAATCACGCTCCCGAAGGTTTCATTCCGTTTGGACTCCGTTTGATATTCTTTTTCTGTGAAACTCTGAAATAGGCAAGAGACAGCAATTCTGGGCTGGGCCACCGGTTAATTGGTTAGTCCCAAAAATAATATAAAAGTGAATAATAAAGCCCAATAATGTACAAAACAGAAGATAATATAGCATGGAGCAATCAAAAATTATAGATACATTGGAGACGTATCAAGCATCCCCAAGCTTAATTCCTACTCGTCCTCGAGTAGGTAAATGATAAAAACAGAATTTTTGATGCGGAGTGCAACTAGGCATAATTTCAATGTAATTCTTCTTAATTGTGGTATGAATATTCAGATCCGAAAGATTCAAGATAAACGTTCATATTGACATAAAAATAATAATACTTCAAGCATACTACCTAAGCAATTATGTCTTCTCAAAATAACATGGCCAAAGAAAGTTCATCCCTACAAAATCATATAGTTTAGTCATGCTCCATTTTCGTCACACAAGAATGCTCTCATCATGCACAACCCGATGACAAGCCAAGCAATTGTTTCATACTTTAATAATCTCAAACTTATAAATTTTCACGCAATATATGAGCGCGAGCCATGGACATAGCACTATGGGTGGAATAGAATATGATGGTGGGGGTTATGTGGAGAAGACAAAAAAGGAGAAGGTCTCACATCAACGAGGCTAATCAATGAGCTATGGAGATGCCCATCGATTGATGTTAATGCAAGGAGTAGGGATTGCCATGCAACGGATGCACTAGAGCTATAAATATATGAAAGCTCAACAAAAGAAACTAAGTGGGTGTGCATCCAACTTGCTTGCTCATGAAGACCTAGGGCACTTGAGGAGGCCCATTGTTGGAATATAAAAGCCAAGTTCTATAATGAAAAATTCCCACTAGTATATGAAAGTGACAAAACAAGAGACTCTCTATCATGAAGATTATGGTGCTACTTTGAAGCACAAGTGTGGCAAAGGATAGTAACATTGTCCCTTCTCTCTTTTTCTCTCATTTTTTGGGCCTTCTCTTTTTTATGGCCTTTCTCTCTTTTTTTTTATTTTCTTTATTCCTCACTTGGGACAATGCTCTAGAAAATGATGATCATCACACTTCTATTTATTTACAACTCAATGATTACAACTCGATACTAGAACAAAGTATGACTATATGAATGCCTCCGGCGGTGTACCGGGATATGCAATGAACCAAGAGTGACATGTATGAAAGAATTATGAATGGTGGCTTTGCCACAAATACTATGTCAACTACATGATCATGCTAAGCAATATGACAATGATGGACGTGTCATGATAAACGGAATGGTGGAAAGTTGCATGGCAATATATCTCGGAATGGCTATGGAAATGCCATAATAGGTAGGTATGGTGGCTGTTTTGAGGAAGATATAAGGAGGTTTATGTGTGAAAGAGCGTATCATATCACGGGGTTTGGATGCACCGGCGAAGTTTGCACCAACTCTCAGTGTGAGAAAGGGCAATGCGCGGTACCGAAGAGGCTAGCAATGGTGGAAAGGTGAGAGTGCGTATAATCCATGGACTCAACATTAGTCATAAAGAACTCACATACTTATTGCAAAAATATACAAGTCATCAAAAACCAAGCACTACGCGCATGCTCCTAGCGGGATAGATTGGTAGGAAAAGACCATCGCTCGTCCCCGACCGCCACTCATAAGGAGGACAATCAAAGAACACCTCATGTTTCAAATTTGTTACATAACGTTTACCATACGTGCATGCTACGGGACTTGCAAACTTCAACACAAGCATTTCTCAAATTCGCAACTACTCAACTAGCACGACTTTGATATTATTACCTCCATATCTCAAAACAATCATCAAGCATCAAACTTCCCTTAGTATTCAACACACTCATAAGAAAGTTTTTACTAAACTTGAATACCTAGCACATTAGGATTATTTAAGCAAATTACCATGCTATTTAAGACTCTCAAAATAATCTAAGTGAAGCATGAGAGATCAATAGTTTCTATAAAACAAATCCACCACCGTGCTCTAAAAGATATAAGTGAAGTACTAGAGCAAAACTATATAACTCAAAAGATATAAGTGAAGCACATAGAGTATTATAATAATTTCCAAATCATGTATGGCTCTCTCAAAAGGTGTGTACAGAAAGGATGATTGTGGTAAACTAAAAAATAAAGACTCAAATCATACAAGACGCTCCAAGCAAAACACATATCATGTGGTGAATAAAAATATAGCTCCAAGTAAAGTTACCGATGGAAGTAGACGAAAGAGGGGATGCCTTCCGGGGCATCCCCAAGCTTTGGCTTTTTGGTGTCCTTAGATTATCTTGGGGGTGCCATGGGCATCCCCAAGCTTAGGCTCTGGCCACTCCTTGTTCCATGATCCATCAAATCTTTCACCCAAAACTTGAAAACTTCACAACACAAAACTCAACAGAAAATCTCGTGAGCTCCGTTAGCGAAAGAAAACAAAAGACCACTTCAAGGTACTGTAATGAATTCATTCTTTATTTATATTGGTGTTAAACCTACTTTATTCCAACTTCTCTATGGTTTATAAACTATTTTACTAGCCATTGATTCATCAAAATAAGCAAACAACACACGAAAAACAGAATCTGTCAAAAACAGAACAGTCTGTAGTAATCTGTAACTAACGCAAACTTCTGGAATTCCAAAAAATCAGCCAAAATAGGACGACCTAGGCAATTTGTTTATTGATCAGCAGAAATTGGAATCAGTATTTTATCACGTTCTGGAGATTTTTAACAATTGTTTTCATGAACAGAAAGTTTCTGGAAATTTCTGCAAGATCAAATAACTATCTTCCAAGAAGATCCTATAGGTTTAACTTGGCACAAACACTAATTAAAACATAAAAACACATCTAACCAGAGGCTAGATCAAAGATTTATTCCTAAACAGAAGCAAAAGCAAAAAAACTAAAAACAAAATTGGGTTGCCTCCCAACAAGCGCTATCGTTTAACGCCCCTAGCTAGGCATAAAGGCAAGGATAGATCTTAGGTATTGCCATCTTTGGTTTTCAAATTTTTAGCGGAATCAAGCTCGAATCCGGGAGGTTCTTTACGTTTCCCTTCATATTCTGAAATTTTTAGATCTAAAGAATCCAACCGCTTATTGCAAAGAGTAATCAACATATTCATACGGTGAATATTTCCGCTAACGTTCTTAAGAGGTTCAAGAGGCTTTTGTAAAATCTTAGTTACTTCGCAAATTTTCTCAAAAACTTGTGTTTCCTCTTGGGTATGATGAGGACCCTTTTGTTGGCGTAGAGTTCCTACTATACCTTCTATAATTTCATGCGCAATACTGGGATCAATTTCAATAAAATTGCCTTTGGCAACGCAATCCAAAAGTTGTCTATGAGACATATTTAGTCCAACATAAAAGTTGCATAGAAAAATTCTAAAATTCACCTCTAGGGTACAATTACGTTAAGATTCCATCATTCTAAACCAAGCATCTTTTAAGTTTTCTCCTTGTCTTTGTTTGAAGTGAAGAACCTCAAACTCGGGGGACAAAGGAGCAGATAAGGGACTAGCCATAACGACAAGCAAACGAGAAAGAGGCAAAAGGAAAAAGAGAGGGCGAATAAAACGGCAAGGGTGAAGTGGGGGAGAGGAAAATGAGAGGCAAATGGCAAATAATGTAATGCGGGAGATAAGGGATTATGATGGGTACTTGGTATGTTGACTTTTGCGTAGACCTCCCCGGCAACGGCGCCAGAAATCCTTCTTGCTACCTCTTGAGCACTGCGTTGGTTTTCCCTTGAAGAGGAAAGGGTGATGCAGCAAAGTAGCTTCAGTATTTCCCTCAGTTTTTGAGAACCAAGGTATCAATCCAGTAGGAGGCTACGCGCGAGTCCCTCGTACCTACACAAAACAAATAAAATCCTCGCAACCAACGTGATAAGGGGTTGTCAATCCCTTCACGGTCACTTACGAGAGTGAGATCTGATAGATATGATAGGATAATATTTTTGGTATTTTTATGATAAGATGCAATGTAAAATAAAACCAAAGTAAAAAGCAAAGGAAATAAATAAGTGTTGGAAGATTAATATGATGAAGATAGACCCGGGGGCCATAGGTTTCACTAGTGGCTTCTCTCAAGAGCATAAGTATTTTACGGTGGGTGAACGAATTACTGTTGAGCAATTGACATAATTGAGCATAGTTATGAGAATATCTAGGTATGATCATGTATATAGGCATCACGTCCGAGACAAGTAGACCAACTCCTGCCTGCATCTACTACTATTACTCCACTCATCGACCGCTATCCAGCATGCATCTAGAGTATTAAGTTCATGAAAACAGAGTAACGCCTTAAGCAAGATGACATGATGTAGAGGGATAAATTCATGCAATATGATAAAAACCCCATCTTGTTATCCTCGATGGAAACAATACAATACGTGCCTTGCTGCCCCTACTGTCACTGGGAAAGGACACCGCAAGATTGAACCCAAAGCTAAGCACTTCTCCCATTGCAAGAAAGATCAATCTAGTAGGCCAAACCAAACTGATAATTCGAAGAGACTTGCAAAGATAACCAATCATACATAAAAGAATTCAGAGAAGATTCAAATATTGTTCATAGATAATCTTGATCATAAACCCACAATTCATCGGTCGCAACAAACACACCACAAAAAGAAGTTTACATCGAATAGATCTCCACGAGAGAGGGGGAGAACATTGTATTGAGATCCAAAAAGAGAGAAGAAGCCATCTAGCTACTAACTATGGACCCGAAGGTCTGAGGTAAACTACTCACACTTCATCGGAAAGGCTATAGTGTTGATGTAGAAGCCCTCCGTGATGGATGCCCCCTCCAGCGGAGCTCCGGATCAGGCCCCAAGATGGGATCTCGCGGGTACAGAAGGTTGCGGCGGTGGAATTAGGTTTTTGGCTCCTGTTCTGATCGTTTGGGGGTATGTAGGTATATATAGGAGGAAGGAGTACGTCGGTGGAGCAACAGGGGGCCCACGAGGGTGGAGGGCGCGCCTTGGGGGGGGGGGGGGTAGGCGCGCCCCCCTACCTCGTGGCCTCCTGGAAGCTTCTCTTACGTAGGGTCCAAGTCTCCTGGATCTTGTTCGTTCCAAAAATCACGCTCCCGAAGGTTTCATTCCGTTTGGACTCCGTTTGATATTCTTTTTCTGCGAAACTCTGAAATAGGCAGAAAACAACAATTCTGGGCTGGGCCTCCGGTTAATAGGTTAGTCCCAAAAATAATATAAAAGTGAATAATAAAGCCCAATAATGTCCAAAACAGAAGATAATATAGCATGGAGCAATCAAAAATTATAGATACGTTGGAGACGTATCAGTTCCAAGCAGAGCGTCGTGGCGGGATCAACATGTGAAGCGGAGTACATAGCTTCTTCGGAAGCAGCAAATGAAGGAGTCTGGATGAAGGAGTTCATATCCGATCTAGGTGTAATACCTAGTGCATCGGGTCCAATGAAAATCTTTTGTGACAATACTGGAGCAATTGCCTTAGCGAAGGAATCCAGATTTCACAAAAGAACCAAACACATCAAGAGACGCTTCAACTCAATCCTTGATCAAGTCAAGGGGGGACACATAGAGATATGCAAAATACATACGGATCTGAATGTAGCAGACCCGTTGACTAAACCTCTTCCACGAGCAAAACATGATCAACACCAAGCCTCCATGGGTGTTAGAATCATTACAATGTAATCTAGATTATTGACTCTAGTGCAAGTGGGAGACTGAAGGAAATATGCCCTAGAGGCAATAATAAAATTGTTACTTTATATTTCCTTATTTGTCGTGGAATTGTCACGGCAGATGTCCTTGAGCTAGGACTTAGTCGTGGAGCCATCGCAGCTAGGAAGCTTGAAGGGGTTATGCGGGACAAGGGACGCGAGGGTTTATACTGGTTCGGCCCCTTACGGTGAAGGTAAAAGCCTACGTCCAGTTTGAGGTGGTATTGATTAGGGTTACGATCGCCAGGAGCTAAACAGCTATGCCCGGCTCTCGATGATATTGTTGTCGCCCTTAAACCGCTGCCGGGTCGTCCCTTTATATAGGGAGGCTGACGCCCAGCAGCCCTTAGAGTCCCGGCCGGCTCATAAGAGTGTCCGGCTCGGACTCTAAACAATACTTGCCTTACACTACAAGTTCTATTATAGTAATGATTGTAACTACGGGCCTTAAGCCATATCCGGATCTCAGCCCATCTCTGGCCCATCATCTTGAAACTTAGCTCCGGGCTTCTGGCAACGACCGTACGAGTAACCCGGCCCCTCCTGGCGGGTGACTCTAAGGTCTATATCCTCAACATTAGGCCCCAGATTGATTTGAGCCGGCTCATGTCAATCTTCAACTCTTCTGACAGAAAAAATCTCCGGCTTACCATTCATGTGAAGGCCATAACCCGGAGTGACGTCATCCTCTGGACTCCGGATAATCCGCCATGACGTCATCCTCCATTAAGTCCGTTTTTTACTCCGCCAGATCCGCAACGGATCTTTGCTTTACTGTCATTCCGAAAATCGAGGCGTCGTGGGGGGGGGGAGATAATCACGCCGTGGTCTCCTTGAATCTCGCGCCCACTTATGACCTTGCCTTATAAATAGGCCGGCCCAACGGGTTCTTCTCACGCTCTCTTCTTCCTCCTCGCGCCGTCGCTCCTCTGCCAGAGCTCTGCCACTGCCGCCGCCGTCGCGCCCCTGGTCTTCATCAACCCGGCCGCTGCATCACCCTGACTCGGACCAGATAAACGGCGGTGACTTCCGCTCTTCTCCAACTCCGGTGAGTCTCCTTTGCCCTGTCAGATAGATCTACCGTAGGGTTCGTCTGTGTTCTTCGCGTTCATCGCCATTGCCACAAACCTCAGTAGTTCTCATAGTCACTGTACTTGGTTGATCTTTAACCTTGCATAGAACTAGTGCGGTAGTTGTTTAAGCCTCATTTCAAGTACCAGTAGATCTCCTTCCACTGTATAGATGCTTCGTTCGAGCTCAAGAATATCCGCTCGTCTGTTTCTAGGTCTAGAAAGTTTTCATTTCACCCGACCATTTTGATCCAAAAAAGTTACTGCCATATGTGAAACCTGTTTTACCACACTTAGTAAAAACTGCAACCATTGAATCTTGACGGCTTACGATTCCGGGTTAAAGAACCCATGCGTTGTAGAATCCTCCGGTTTAAAGAGAACCATGCTTTGTAGGATCCTCCGGCTTAACTGTGGTAAAGCCGTAAATAATCAATCTTATCCTGAATGCCCCTGCGGCTTAAATAACCCACTGTACCTGAGTATATATCATTAGTCCCCTTCATAAGCCGCCATCTTAGTTTGAACTGTAGATCTCCGGCTTATAATTAACCCGGACATTTTTCCCTTTTATCATAGACCACCAACTTTCACCATGCCTCCCAAGGCTCCCATCACTTGCAACTGGATGAGGTCCAACGTCACCAACGAGACCCCGGCCAGTTTTGTTAAGTCCGGATATTTGCCTAAGAAGGAAATCATGTCCTACCGTGCCCCTGCCCGTCGGAAGAGAGACCACAACCAAGGGACGGGGAGGTAGTGATCTTCACAGATCATATGAGCCGGGGCTTCGCACCGCCCGGCTCAAAGTTTTTCAGGGACGTGCTCAACTTCTTTGACCTACGGCCTCAGGATATAGGACCCAACTCCGTATCCAACATCTGCAACTTCCAAGTCTTTTGCGAAGTGTATCTTGGAGAAGAGCCGAGTCTGTTGCTCTTCAGAGAACTGTTTTACTTAAACCGCCAAAATGAGTGCGCCAACGGGCCAAGTCTAGAGTTAGGTGGCATCTCCATCCAGCGGCGTAGGGACTGTCTTTTCCCTTACGCAGAGCCGCCGAGCCACCCCAAGGACTGGAATATGACTTGGTTCTACTGCCAAGATACGTCCCCGGCTGACGAGAACCCGCTGCCCGGCTTTCGCCCAACACGTCTGGAACCGACTCATCCACTGTCGGACAAACTGACTGCAGCGGAACGCCAGCCTCTGCTTCCAACTATCAATAAGATCAAGGCCCTGCTAGGCAACGGTCTGAACGAAATCGACCTGGTCTGGGTCTGGATCTCATGGCGGGTGATCCCATTGAGCCGCTGCCCCGGCTTAATGTGTGAGTACACCGGGCGAAAGGATGACCCGCAGAGGCACAGTCGCAATGATCTTCCAGAAGACGTTGCAGAGGAAGAGACCAAGGCTCTTCTAAACGAGAGTCTGGCACACTGTGGAAGGACCGGGTTAGCCCCCTTCTGCAAGACCAATCCAGCCCCAGCGGTGAGCCGCTGACTTTAACCTTTCATCTTCTTCTGCATGTAACCTTGACCTGAACTGTTTTAAGAATTCATTACTGTATTCTTCAGGCTGATGATAAATTCTGGCGGGTCAAATATGACCATGAGGCGGCCAAGAAGGCCAGGAAGGCGAAGAAAGCCGCCAAGAAAGCCGCCCCTCGCAAAAAGGGAAGCCGACCCACCGCTTCGGAGCTAATGCAATTAAGCGACAGCTCCGAGTCAGAGGTAACCCTTAAACCTTTAAATTCTTGCTATATTTGTTGTTTGTTGCTGTCCGCCTTATCAACACTTGCTCATTGACAGGATGACACCGGCGCCAGTAACCCGGTGGTTGAAGAGGTAATGTCACTTTCCTCCGACTCGGAGCCCTTGCCACAGCTGAAAGTCCGAAGGGTAACCCGGAAAGTAAGCTTTTCACATCCTTTAGCTCATCAAGACCCTCAATTTCTTTTGAAGCGACAGGTTCACGAAAGCCGGCGTCACACCCGGACCAACAAGGACACCGATCTCTCCGCCGGGTTACCCGACGCAACAAGGAAGCGTCGCACTGAGGTTTTTTCTCACTTGTACCCTTTTCATCCGTTGGCGGGTGTTATCCGTCAGCCACTCAACTCTTCTGACTCCAATTATCAGGAGACCTCCCCCTCTTCGGGTGACTCCATGCAGTCAAATCTGCCGGCCTTCAAGACTGCGCCCGGGTAACAACAATCATCTTACATTATCTTTGTCTGTACTTACTCTTTGTGTGCCTAACACTTCTGTCTTTTCAGTGCCCAGGCAAAGCTCACCAAAAGAGCGAAGAAGACCAGGTCAGCCGGAGTGCCGGACATACCTGAACCGGAAGGTGACGGCTCAAGAGCCGCCAGCTGCCTCCGCCCCCGAAGCCACCACTCCAATGGACACGGCACCTGAGGCCTCAGCCCCGACTACCAAGGCAACGACCGAAACTGCGGTTAACCCGGAGGCCTCCGGCTCAGCTCCACCAGCAGACGACCCGGACGTGGTAATCACCCGGACGGAGTTCGTTGAGCCGGGGAGACCGACTGCGTTGGCCAAATGCTCCGCGAAGGGGGAGTTGCTGCAGCCCCACCGGGTGAACCTGGACCTCTCCGGCTACACCGACTTGAGCATTGGAGAGCTCGTCTCTGGCTACATCAGCCAAGTACACAAGAGCCGGGACGCCGAGGTCGCCATGGTCAACCAGATCCAACAAAAATCTGAGGTATCCTTCTGCTGTCTTCTTACTTACTGCATAGTTACCTTTGCCATGCTAGCCCCCAAGTCGACGACTTATGCTTGAATATGTTGTAGACTTAGGTTCCGGCTTAGTCAACTGAGCCGGCAGTATGTGGATAGATACGTTCAATATGCATTAGCCCCCAAGTGCCAAGTGTCTTTGCTTGGAAAACGCTTGGGACTTATATAATGACTGTTAATAACCCGGAAATATATGCAGGCTGTTGGCAAGAAACTAGAGGCGGACCTTGCGGATCTCAAGAGCCGGCTGAAGATGCAGGAGATGGAGACCCGGAAGGCAAATGCCAAGTTTGTATCCAGCATCGCCACCCAAGAAAAATTGAAGACCGAATTTGATGCTGAGAGAAAGGCCTGGGTCGAAGAGAAGGCCGCACTGGTGACCCGGGCGGAACAGGCGGAAAAGGCTCTCGCTGAGAAGACCGCCGAGCTCTCCGGCCTAAAGCGCCAGGTTTCCCAAATGGTGGCCGCTATCTTTGGTAAGTCGCCTCACCGGCTTTCATCAAGTTCATATATGTCATGATTCATCCTTGTCACCGGTTTATCTGATTCTGTTAAACAGGTCCCAGGAGTGCCAACCTCAACCAGAGCGTGGTCACCAAGTTAAAGGCCGTGTACACCCTGGTGGAACAGCTCTACACCGGGTCACAGCGTGCCTTAGCTGTGGTGGCCCTATCCAACGAGGTGCCAACTCATCTGGCCGAAGTCCTGCGCCGGCTCGCCGTTCTGCCTCAGCGGATCCAAGAGCTGCGACGGGCCTCCGCGAGAGCCGGAGCAATCGCCGCGCTGAGCCGGGCCAAGGCATTCCTGCCGGAGCTAGACCCGGCAGACATCGCCCTGGGTTACCCAAGCCTGAAAGAAGACGGCTCAGCCTTCGACCAGAAGGACTTCGCGGCATGTGTGAAGGCTGTACGCCCGGTGGCCACCCTCATCGGGAACGACACCGACTTGACCAAGTACCAGCCGGGTTATGATGCGGAGAATCAGAGGATTCCAACCCCTCGCTATGAAGCCCTCAATCTGATCCCTCCGGCTCGTCAGCACACCTTCGCCCCGGAGATTGACCCGACCGGGTTAATTGACGAAGAAGCCCAGTTCGAAGCTCTCAGCGGCATCGACTGGAAATCATCAACCTTCGAGGTCTTGGGATCAGCCGGAGGAGAAGACAGGAATGAGACGGGGACTTCAACTCAGCGGGCATCATAATTTAGCTGGCGGTTTATCAAACATTGTTCCATCTTTTAGACTTGGAGAATTATTGTAATAGAGTAGGTGCAACAGTTTATCTCTGCCGTGCCATCGTGCACGTTTTGAATGCGAAAGCCCTTTGAATTTTCTTCTTTGATGTTTCTCCGGGTCATAATCATCCCTTTGTTTTTCTCAACCTCAAAAGGTGCCTTTAAGTATCTGCATATAAAAGGCAAATCACAAGTCTCGAGGCGGCTTACCGCCCTGAGAATCAGGTGTTTGAGATAAATAACCCGGAATATGAATTAAAAAAGACTGGTCCTTAATTATACTCCAAAATAACACACTTAACAGCCTGTAAGCATCTTCCGGCTTAAATAACCCGGGTAGCACGGTTGGTACCTTAACTCCAATTTACTTGCCTTGATGACACCCATGATGTTCAACTAACACTGTAAACCAAAGTTAAGCCGGCAAGTGAGACCCGGCCATGCACACCTTATCATAATCAGAGTAAACTTGTGATAAAGCAGAAGAACTTAGGGGCTTCCAGTTCGAATACGACCAGAGACCCAGCCCAAAGGGGTTAAGCCAAGATTCGGATATGATCATATAGCCCCCAGTGGATGTGGCGATGCCAATCAAGAGGGTACCGACAGCTATGTTCTCTTTGGTTCGAATACGACCCATGTTTGAACAGGAAGCCCCCAAGTGATTCTTAAAATTGTTTAACAACGCTGATTCGAATACGATCCACGTCGGTTCTCAGAGGGGTTAAACTATGATTCAAATATGACCAAAGGTAACCTCCCAATGAGCTCGGCACTTTGCCAATCAAATGGGTATCGACAGCTATGTTCTCTTTGGTTCGAATACGACCCATGTTTGAACAGGAAGCCCCCAAGTGACTTTACTGCTCTACGGCTAGATCCGAATACAATCATAAGCCAGATCCTCCTTTAAATCATCATGTAATCTTGTAATAAAAACAACACGCGCATATTTGGAGGAGGAAAAAGGACAGAGGTCCTGCTTTATTGCTTATCATAATATATACATGGCTGAGACAAATATGTACACCACGAGAGCCGGTAGCTCAAGTGTAGTAAGGCCGAAGCTGAGCTATGTTCCACAGCCGACGGGTCTCTTCCTCTGACTTACGTGAATCTTTGTGCTCCCGAATGTCAATGAGGTAATATGACCTGTTGTGCAAGTTCTTGCTGACCACAAAGGGCCCTTCCCAAGGTGGGGATAACTTGTGTGCATCTGTTTGATCCTGGATGAGCCGGAGCACAAGGTCGCCTTCCTGGAAGACCCGGGATTTGACCCGGCGGCTATGATAACGGCGCAAGTCTTGTTGGTAAATCGCTGACCGGGCTGCTGCCACATCACGCTGTTCATCCAACAAGTCAAGAGCATCTTGGCGCGCCTGTTCATTATCTGTCTCAACATAAGCCGCCACGCGAGGTGAGTCGTGACGGATGTCACTGGGGAGGACTGCTTCCGCTCCATAAACCATGAAGAAAGGCGTGAAGCCTGTAGATCTGTTAGGAGTAGTATTGATGCTCCATAAGACGGAGGGCAACTCCTCCACCCAACAACCCGGCGTCCGTTGCAAAGGGACCAAAAGCCGGGGCTTGATGCCCTTCAGAATCTCCTGATTAGCTCTATCAGCTTGACCATTGGATTGAGGATGAGCCACTGAAGAAACATCAAGTCGGCTATGCTCTCGTTGACAAAACTCCTCCATGGCTCCTTTGGAAAGATTGGTGCCATTGTCAGTTATAATGCTGTGCGGAAAGCCAAAACGGAAAATCACCTTTTTCATAAATTGAACCGCCGTGGCTGCATCGCACTTGCTAACTGGCTCAGCTTCCACCCACTTTGTGAATTTGTCAACTGCCACCAAGAGGTGGGTCTTCTTATCCTTGGACCGTTTAAAAGGCCCAACCATGTCAAGCCCCCAGACCGCAAAGGGCCAAGTGATTGGGATCATCCTCAACTCCTGAGCCGGCACATGAGCCCGTCGTGAGAACCTTTGGCAACCATCACATTTACTGACCAAGTCCTCTGCATCAGCATGAGCCGTCAGCCAATAAAAACCATGACGGAAAGCCTTGGCCACAAGGGATTTTGAGCCGGCATGATGGCCACAATCCCCTTCATGGATCTCACGCAAGATCTCTTGGCCTTCCTCAGGGGAGATACAACGTTGAAATGCCCCTGAAACACTGTGATGATGTAACTCACCACCGATGACGATCATTGACTTAGCCCGCCGGGTTATTTGCCTGGCCAAAGTTTCATCCTCAGGCAACTCTCCCCGGGTTATATAAGCCCAATATGGCATTGTCCAATCTGGTATGACATGAAGAGCCGCCACCAGTCGTGCCTCCGGGTCAGGGATAGCCAAGTCTTCCTCTGTAGGCAACTTAACCGAAGGGTTATACAGGACATCCAGGAAAGTGTTATGGGGCACCGGCTTTCGCTGAGAGCCTAGCCGGCTCAGAGCATCAGCCGCCTCGTTCTTCCTGTGATCAATGTGCTCCACTTGGTATCCCTGAAAGTGCCCAGCAATGGCATCAACCTCGCGGTGATAAGCCGCCATGAGAGGATCCTTAGAATCCCACGTGCCTGATACTTGTTGAGCCACCAGGTCTGAGTCACCAAAGCACCTTACCCGGCTTAAGCTCATCTCCTTAGCCACCCGAAGACCGTGGAGCAAAGCCTCGTATTCAGCCGCATTGTTAGTGCAAGGAAACATCAACTGTAGCACATAATGGAACTTGTCACCTTTAGGGGAAGCCAATACAACGCCAGCCCCCGAGCCCTCCAGCTGCCTGGACCCATCAAAGTGAATAGTCCAATAAGTGTTATCCGGCTTTTGCTCGGGCACTTGTGACTCTGTCCAATCATTGATGAAATCCACCAAAGCCTGAGATTTAACAGCAGTGCGTGGCACATATTTGAGGCCATGAGGTCCAAGTTCTATAGCCCACTTAGCAATTCTCCCTGTGGCCTCTCTGTTTTGAATAATATCACCAAGAGGGGCAGAACTGACCACAGTGATGGGATGACCCTGAAAATAATGCTTAAGTTTCCGGCTCACCATGAACACACCATACACAAGCTTCTGCCAATGCGGGTACCGCTGTTTGGACTCAATGAGCACTTCGCTGACATAATAAACTGGCCGCTGAACCGGATGCTCCTTACCCGCTTCCTTGCGCTCCACCACAATAGCCATGCTGACTGCTCGTGCGTTTGCCGCCACATACAGTCGCAAGGGCTCCTTATCAACCGAAGCAGCAAGGACCGGGGGCTCTGCCAGCTGCTTCTTCAACTCCTCAAAAGCGGTATTAGCCGCATCATTCCAGACAAAGTTATCAGTTTTCTTCATCAACTGATATAAGGGCATAGCCTTCTCACCCAAACGGCTTATAAACCGGCTTAAAGCAGCGATGCGACCCGCCAAGCGCTGTACGTCATTTATTCATGATAAAGGTTTATTATTCATGCTAGATTTGTATTGATCGGAAATCTAAATACATGTGTGAATATATAAACAAACACCGTGTCCCTAGTGAGCATCTACTAGACTAGATCGTTGATCAAAGATGGTTAAGGTTTCCTGACCATGGACATGAGTTGTCATTTGATAACGGGATCACATCATTAGGAGAATGATGTGATGGACAAGACCCATCCGTTAGGTTAGCATTATGATCATTCAGATTTATCGCTATTGCTTCCTTCATGTCAAATACATATTCCTTTGACTATGAGATTATGCAACTCCCGGATACCGGAGGAATGCCTTGTGTGCTATCAAACGTCACAACATAACTGGGTGATTATAAAGATGCTCTACAGGTATCTCCGAAGGTGTTTGTTGTGTTGGCATAGATCGAGATTAGGATTTGTCACTCCGAGTATCGGAGAGGTATCTCTGGGCCCTCTTTGTAATACACATCATAAGAAGCCTTGCAAGCAAAGTGACTAATGAGTTAGTTGCAGGATGATGTATTATGGAATGAGTAAAGAGACTTGCCGGTAACGATATTGAACTAGGTATGAAGATACCGATGATAGAATCTCGGGCAAGTAACATACCGATAGACAAAGGGAATAACGTATGTTGTCATAACGGTTCGACTAATAAAGATCTTCATAGAATATGTAGGAGCCAATATGGGCATCCAGGTTCCGCTATTGGTTATTGACTGGAGAGGTGTCTTGGTCATGACTACATAGTTCTCGAACCCGTAGGGTCCGCACACTTAACGTTCGTTGACGATATTGTATTATATCAGTTATGTGATTTGGTGACCGAATGTTGTTCGGAGTCCCAGATGAGATGACGAACATGACGAGGAGTCTCGAAATGGTTGAGAGGTAAAGATTCATATATAGGACGATAGTATTCGTACATATCGGATCACCGAAAGGGGTTCCGGGCACCCCCGACAAAAGATATGGGCCTAATGGGCCAAGAGGGGAAACGCACCAGCCACCAGGGGCTGGTGCGCCCCTCATATGGGCCGAACCAGAGGAGAAGGAAAGAGGGGAAGGAAGAAGGAAAGGGGGGAATTCGGCCTCCCCCTTCCTTCCCTCCTCCCTCCTCTTTCCTCCCCCCTCCGGTAAATAAGGAAGGGGGCGGCCGCCCTAGGAGGAACCCAAGTAGGATTCGGTCCTACTTGGGGCGCCTCTAGGCCTCTCTCCTCTCCCTCCCACCTATATATATGTGGGGGGTGCCCCTAGCACACACCATACAATTGCCTAGCCGTGTGCGGCGCCCCGCTCCATCGTTTACACCCTCAGTCATATTTTCGTAGTACTTAGGCGAAGCCCTGCGAGGATCACTTCACCATCACCGTCACCACGCCATCGTGCTGACGGAACTCATCTACTACCTCGACGTCTTGCTGGATCAAGAAGGCGATGGACGTCACCAAGCTGAACGTGTGCAGAACGCGGAGGTGTCGTGCGTTCAGTACTTGATTGGTTGAAGCACGAAGAAGTTCGACTACATCAACCGCGTTGAGAAACGCTTCCTCTTATGGTCTACGAGGGTACGTAGACACACTCTCCCCCTCGTTGATATGCATCTCCATGGATAGATCATTGCGTGTGCATAGAATTTTTTTGTTTTCCATGCAACGTTTCCCCACATGTCGCCATCGACAAGTTCGCAAAGTGGCCCGAGGTAGAGCCAGTGAGGAAGGTGATTGCACAGTTGGCTGTCGTGTTCTTTAAAGGATTAGTTTGCCAGTTTGGAGTTCCAAACAGAGTCATCACTGACAACCGCACATAGTTTACAAGCCGCACCTTCCTGCAATACGCCCAGAGCCTTGGAAGCAAGGTTTGCTTTGCCTCCATTGCTCATCCAAGGAGTAACTGGCAAGCAGAAAGGACAAATGTTGAAGTGCTGCTTGGGCTCAAGACTAGAACTTTCGACAAGCTGCACAAGTGCGGGAGGCGATGGATTACTGAGTTGCCGGTGGTTCCTTGGTCACCCAGAATGACACCAAATCGAGCTACCGGCCAAACACCTTTCTCCCTAGTCTGTGGTGCAGAAGCGGTGCTCCCCACGAAACTCATATACGGGTTACCTCGAGTACTTGCCTACGATGAAGTAGCACAACAACAACTCTGGCATGACGATGTCGTGCTCCTCGAGGAAGATCGTCTTTGGGCGGCTGTGCATGCTGCATGCGACAGCAAGTCTTGCGCCGCTATCATAGCCGCAAGGTTCATGCCCGGATCCTTGAGGAAGCGACCTTGTCCTTTGGCTCGTTCAGTCCGTTGTTGGTGTCAAAACCGGCGGATCTCGGGTAGGGGGTCCCGAACTGTGCATCTAGGATCGATGGTAATAGGAGACGGGGGGCACGATGTTTACCCAGGTTCGGGCCCTCTCTATGGAGGTAATACCCTACTTCCTGCTTGATTGATCTTGATGAATATGAGTGTTACAAGAGTTGATCTACCACGAGATCGTAATGGCTAAACCCTAGAAGTCTAGCCTATGTGAATATGGTAATGAATGTATCTCCCCTATCCGGACTAACCCCTCCGGTTTATATAAACACCGGGAGGATCTAGGGTTTACATGGAGTCGGTTACATAAGAAGGAATCTTCATAGTTGGTCGCCAAGCTTGCCCTCCACGCCAAGTAGAGTCCAATCCGGACACGGTGCAGTCTTCGGCCTTTATGTCTTCACAGCCCATCAGTCCGAACCATGGATAACAGGCCGGACGCCCGAGGACCCCTTAGTCCAGGACTCCCTCAGTATCCCCTGAACCCGGCTTCAATGACGAGGAGTCCGGCGCGCAGCTTGTCTTCGGCATTGCAAGGCGGGTTCCGCTTTTTCCGAACTCCAGAATAGTCTTCGGGTGTAACAAGTATGTCCGGACCTGTGCATATAATTGCAGAAAATACAATACTCCACGAGTCCAATTTGCTGATAACTGTTTATGACATCGTATCACGCGTGCCCGGTTACTATTTCCAACCGTTGGCTAGCACGTCGCCCCACGTCTCGGGACGCGGTTTTACTGGCACGTCTTGTCAAGGCAGAGATCGTGTTCCCTTATTCACGGGATTTTTATTAATGCAGGCATGGGTAACCCAACCGTCCCCCGGGTACAACTCTTTGGGGACAGGTAAATTTCGAGACCCAGGTGGAGACGCTCAGTATTTGGGGTCTTTATATAGGGACCCAGACTCGTCTTCTTCCTTTGCGCTCGTTCCTTCCTCAACCCCAGCCACCCCAAGTTCCAACCCTCAGGTTCCAATCGCCACCAGCCCTAATCATGTTCGGATCCAGCCGTCAAGGCCGGTGGGTGGTGTCTTCTGTCACAGAGGAGGATATTGCGAAGCTCCGCGCAGCGAGGTATCTGACCCCGGAAATCCTCCATTGGCTTCCTGCACAGGGGCAGGTTATTCCTACCCCCAAATCCGGCGAGAGGGTAGTATTTGTGTCCCACTTCCTCCATGGGTTAGGGTTCGCGCTTAACCCCTTCGTTCCGGGGCTCATGTTCTAGTATGGGCTAGATTTTCACGATCTGGCCCCAGACTCTATTCTCCTCATCTCGACATTTATCGTCACGTGTGAGGCCTTCCTCCGGACTCCTCCGCACTTTGGTTTGTGGCTCAAGACCTTTGACGTGAGGCCGCAGGTGTCAGAGGAGGAGCAGGCAGAGTGCGAAAGTGTCATAATAGGCAAGCTTGCCAGCGCGGTTTGGTTTGAAGGATCCTTCACCGAGTTTTCCAGCATGTGGCAGCAGGGGTGGTTTTATATCAACGAGCCGCGGGGCTCCAAGTGGGCGGCTATGCCTATGTTCCGACCCGGTCCTCCAATTCAGCTTGCTTCATGGATCAATAAGGGATTGGATTGGGGATCCGTCAATGAAGTGCAGACTCTGCAAAGTCGCACCCGGAGCCTTTCCGAGAAGGGCCTCGATCTTGTGAACATCGTTCAAGTAATGTTGGTCCGCCGGACCCTGTCGTGTCAGCGGTGGCCTCTCCGTATGTGGGAGTTTAGTCCAGAAGGGCGGCGGGCTCTTCAGCACTTCTTCGGCACTACGCATGAAGGAATGTGCAAATTATATTTGGGGAGCGAGAGCGATGGCCGGACACCACCGAAGACGTTGGCCTTGACTGCAATCATCCGGACACTTCGGTAAGTATTCAATCTTCGAACACCTTCTATTCAAGCATCTCTTGACAAGATAATGAACAATTCGTCCCTATACAGGACTGGATAAAGAAAGCGGTGTTAATCTGGTGTCCGGCGCCCCTTCCCGAAGACTCTGTGACCACCCTGCTGACGAGGATGGTGATTCCGACACCGTACCAGGTGTCTGCAGAGGGGGCGAGACCGGGAGCCTAGAGGTGATGCCTGCCCTGAGGATGAATTAGACGTTGTGTTCAGGGAAACCAAAACCCTTTTGCCCGAGGGCAAAGGTGCAGAGGAAGCTCTCCATGGCAAGAAGAGGGTTGCTTCTGAAGATCAGGAGGGGAAACCTTCCAAGAAAGGGAAAACGCCATCGTCGGGCGGCTTGGGCCAGGCAAGCGATGTTGATGTAGAGCTTTATGATGAGGACAAATCTCTGGCTAGACCGTAAGTGCAGCCGGGTACTTTAATCATACCTCATTCCTTTCTTATTACCGAAGTAATCCTCTGACATATGTACGTCCTCGCAGGTTAACGCCTGGTGTTTCTCGATCATCTTCCTCCTTGGGAGACCTTCTTACAGAGATGATGGAGAGTGACACGCCTTCTCCAGCCTCCTCGCCCAACAGGGCAGATGATTTTGAGGTATCGTCCCGGGGGGCTCCTCCCGATCGACAAGTAGTGCAGGAAACGAAGAAGGCGTTACCCGAAGGTGGTGCCTCTATCACCCAGGGTTTGGGAATCAAGTATGATGGCCCCGAACTATCCGGTTTACAGCCGAAGATGATTCTGGAGGCAGGTGGGCGGGTTCCCTCAAAGGAATGCCGTACTCCGGCGGCGGTTTCCGGATACCCAGGAGCGCCGGAAACGCTGACGGACATGCTGCGACAAGCGTCCGTTTCGGAGGAGCACCGTGCTTTAATGGATACGGTGGTCGAAAAGGTTTTATCCGCGAAGAGCGGGTTGAACGAGGCCTTCACGAGCCTTGTGAGGAGTTTTGAGGTTTGTGATGTAATTTTGCCAATGGAATTTTATTGACAGAATGCACCTGTTGTATATGCAGTAGCCCCTGAGACTCGGATTGCCTTCCAAAGGAGGCGATCGGAGGATCGAAAAGATATGCTCAGGTACTAACCTTGTTTTGACATGAAAGACAGGCTGCCTCCCTTCCTGCGGCTACCTGAAATACGGAAGTGGCCGAACTGCAGCGAAAGCTGGATATTGCGGAGGATGACCTTGCATTGATCAACAGGCGTCTTGACGACTTGCAAGGTATATATTTCGAGCATTCCTTACACCAATGTGTGTGTATTTTAAGCCTAACTCTGAAAAGAGTTTTACATGACATGTGCTTTAATGCAGATGGTGCTGCCACCGTGGAGGCCCTTTGGGCGGAGCTAGCCCGGGCCAAGAAGCAGGCCCGATTTAGTAATGCGGCCGCCGAAAAGGCATCGACTGAGTTGAAAGCCGAACAAGCTGCGCGGCGCCAAGACCAGGAGAAGATGTCCACCATGGTGCACGAATTAGAGAATGCGGCTAGCCGCTGTAAACTTCTTGAGAAAGAAAATGAAGCCAAAACGGCTGAACTTGACAAGGCCTTACGAGAGGCGAGAGAAGCGCGGTCTGAATCCAGAGCAGCCCGTGAGGAGATCCGGCAAGCTGTGGATATTTTGGCTGGCAATCCCTTTTTGCTGCAGACTAAGTTCGGCGATTCGAACTATGCTCAGCTTAACCACGTCTGGAGTTCTCCGGACAAATTTTTAGACTTGCCAAAGAGTTCTTCCGATGCGGTGCGGTTTTACCACGCACAAGAGGGGTATGCAACGGAGAAGCTTTTCTGGTCACAATTTGGCGCGTCGAAGCGCCCTCTGTTGCTGAATGAACAGATGTCCCAGTGGGCCGAGCTGCATAGGATATTCGGCGCTGCCATGAAGAACGTCATAGTCTGGTTGTGGCCGACTGACCCTGTTCCGGGTAGTTATTTTGGCCTAGTGCAACGGCTTGTTGACGCGGTGCCACATATCGACGCTGTGAAGCGGTCGGCGTGTATTGAGGGTAAACGGATGGCCTTTGCCCGAGTCAAAATGTTCTGGGGAAAGATGATGGCCATCGATGTTGCGGCGAGGAGTCCACCCAAGGGCAAGGACCGTTGTGAGCCGGAGCACTATTTTGAAGACATCCTAGAAGCCGCCCGCTTGATAGAGGGTCAGTGCTCGAAAGACATAATATTCGAGTGATGTGTATAAGGGTTGTAATAGACAACTTTATAGTTAATCTATTTTTATATTTTGCTCAAGGGCTTTGAATTCCTCCCGTGCGGCCGTTTTAGTATAATTTGAAAGTTTTCCAGTCGTCGGCTTCAGCCCCCTCGTAGGAAGTACGAGGGTGTTCGGAAAAGCATTTAATCACTCTTTATCCAACGTCTTGGTCCATAAAGGAGGTGATAATGCGGCGAACCAGGCAATCGGACTATAGGGCGTTAACACTTTCACTTAGCCATAGGAGTTTTATCGTGAGGCTACTACATAGCCCCTGGTATGTATACGGCGTATTGTAATATGGTGCCTTACATATTTTGATCTAAAAAAAAGATTCTTCGTGTGACACGGAGAATCGCTAAAGATTCTAATAAGTCGTCAAGTGGTTGACCAGCTCTTGCCACATCATGACAGTCAGTTTTCGGCTTTCTCTACTGAGGTGCTCATCCGGTCTAGGCCAGGGCACAATCGCAGTAGTTTTCCCTTTACTACCCTAGTCGATAGAGCGGAACGTAGGGTAGCAAGCACAGGAGCTGGGCAACCCAACTATTGACCAAAGACAATGATTCGGAGCTGATGCATATAAGGCCAAACTTGCGACGCCGAAGTACGCTATAGAGCTGTTCGGACTTTTACTGGTGACTCATCTGTTCCCATACCGGGCCCACGGCAAGTTATGCCGAGGTGCATTTTGTAAGGCAGCCGTTACGGCCGGACTCATTGTAGAAAGAGCATGGAAGATTAGTTCGGATGAAGCTTACTGGGAGCGGAGCAATATGCCAATGATAAATATATATAAAGAGTAAAACACCACAACCCGGCTATTTGACATGCTCAGGGTCGGGAACGGAGGAAGAAGGCATAATACAGGCTCAAAATAAAGAGTGCGGTCTACAATAACTTATTTTGGACCTCCTACCGCACGTCTGCGCCGCCCGTCGTCGGGGAGGGGGAATCCTTAACGGAAGTAGCCCCTTAGGTGAGTGTACGGATCCGAACTCCGATAGAGTCTGATGTAGATGTTGTCCTGATGGTCACCTATTTTTAAGAGATAATAAAGAAAAATAAGAAAAACGGATAAAAAATGTTACGGGAATGCTTGCAGGGTTGTCCATATTGTGCTTCCGCCGATGCCCATGGTATCTTGAGTGCGTAGTGATGTACGCGTGGTGCAAATCTTGCCAGTATAGTAGGTGGGTGGCGGAAGCCGAACTGCTATTTCCGTTCCGGGAGTGGTCGAACTTCAGAGGGAAACTCTTTCTGGCCCCTGGTGTTCGACCGGCGAGCCGCTCCGTCATTTTTATTGCCTGGTGGCCTCCTCCCCTTGTGCCCGGCGTTAAGCTTGCCTGCCTGCTTGACCCAACAGTTTCTGTTGGTATGATTAGCTGGCTTATCAAGGTGACCGTGAATCTGACAAGCTCGGTCCAATATCCTATCAAGGGTGGATGGTCCATCCTGGTTTGCCTTTAATGGCTTCTTCCATTGACTGGGCTTCGGATTGTGAAATCCGGTGTTGACCGTTATGTCGCATGATCTTTCATCGTTGTTGCGACTGTTTTGTTCGGTTCGTCGTGGCTTGCCATTGCCGTCTCGGATTTCGGAAGTGCCCGGGTCGCTGGCGTTGTTGCTTTCACGAGCGAGCCAGTTATCTTCTCGCGCACAAAAGCGAGTCATTAGAGCGGTAAGGGCTGTCATGGATTTAGGTCCTTCCTGGCTGAGGTGACGTGCGAGCCATTTGTCCCGGACGCTGTGTTTGAAGGCCGCAAGGGCTTCCGCGTCCGGACATTCGACAATTTGGTTCTTTTTGACTAAGAACCTGGTCCAGAGCTCCCTGACTGACTCGCCGGGCTGCTGGACAATATGACTCAAGTCATCGGCATCTGGTGGCCGAACATATGTTCCTTGGAAGTTGTCTCGAAAGGCGTCTTCCAAATCTTCCCAATTGCGGATAGAATTTTCTGGCAAACTGTTTAGCCAGTACCAAGCTGGCCCTTTGAGCTTGAGGGGTAGGTATTTAATGGCATGAAGGTCATCTCCGTGAGCCATGTGAATATGGAGGAGGTAATCCTCAAGCCATACCGCGGGATCTGTTGTTCCATCGTATGATTCAATGTTAATGGGTTTAAACCTGTCTGGGAATTCATGCTTCATTACCTCGTCAGTGAAGCAGAGAGGGTGTGCCGCTCCTCTATGTTGGGCCACACTGTGAAGCACCTCCGGCGGACTCCGCTTACGGTTTTCGGACCGGGCATTGTCGGGTTTGTTGTGTCCGTATAGGTCTTGTTGGAAGTCGTGAGTGTTCCCCTGAGCTGTTTTGTTCTTGCGTTGATGGCCGGATGGGGTGGTGTGGTGCTCTGCTTGGGTTGTCGTTTTATCCGGGCCGAACTTTGGTCGGCCTACCGTAATATCCGATGGTGGTGCGGGCTCCAACGCCTTGCCATCATATTGAGGGAGCCACCTACACTTGGGATGGCTTTTGTCTGGGCCGCTAAGGCCGTATTCTTCGGCGGCCAGGACCTCGGTCCATCTATCATTGAGCAAATCTTGGCTCGCTTGAAGTTGCAGCTGCTTCTTCCTTAGGCTCCTTGCAGTGGCTATGAGCCGGTGTTTAAAGCGCTCCTGCTCGCGAGGTTCCTCAGGCATGATAAAATCCTCGATGCCGAGGCTCTCCTCTTCCTCGGAGAATGGGAGATAATTACTGTCCTCCGAGTCTCCGTATGTGGCCAGTTCCTCAAGGCGTCTTGCCCGCCTTCCTGGTCCTCCTGTTCGGATCCTGCCTCAAAAGGGTCTTCGATGTCCGGAGTGTTATCATCTCCGACGCTAATATTGTTTTTTCTTGAGTGACGTGACTGAGAGCGATGCCGGGGGCGCCGGTGTTCGGACTATGTACCAGGAGTTTTATCCTCAACTGGATCCTTCTTGTCATCGTCGAGATCGTCGTTGGGTGTGTCTACCATACACACGTCATACCAGGATGTGGCCGTCCCACGTCTAGCGGATAGTAAGCTCTGGCCTTGACCTTCATCGTCGTCCATATCGTCGATGTCGTCGGAGCGGGGGTCAAGCATGTTGGTTGGGTCTTCGACAGTGGCTATGAAGTGGGTGGCGGGTGGGAAGCAAAATTCTCCATCATCCGTCGTAAGTTCGAACGGAACATAGTTCGGCGACGAGTGATCTGCCAGGGATAGGTTTTTTAGTGAGTTTAGCAGGTCGCCCATGGGTGAGTGTTGGAAGACATATGCGGCACTGAACTTAAAGATCGACAACCGATCGAGTTCGGTAATCGCGGGCTCGCAGAGTTCGGAACTCGACACCGGAGATGAGTCTGGGGTTCCGTTGATGCAGATATCGTATGAAGTGGAATCTGCGTGCGGCTCCAACGCCGCAGAATCGGTGGCCCCCCGTGATGGGGTTGAGCTTTCCATCTTCGGACGACTTGATCTGCTCCGGATCTAAGGCCAGAGTTGCTGCAGGAGCTGTCTCCTGGATGCGGCCCGATGACAGGTTTAAGCCATGTTCATCGGGGCGACGGGGAGCGGTTGCCGCGGTCTCGAATCTGTCGAAGATCAAGTCTCCACGGATGTCCGTGACGTAGTTCAAGCTTCCGAATCTGACCTGATGGCCAGGGGCGTAGCTGTCGATCTGCTCTAGATGGCCAAACGAGTTGGCCCGCAGTACGAAGCCGCCGAATGCGAAGGTCTGTCCAGGGAGGAAGGTTTCTCCCTAGACAATGTCATTACTGACGATCGAAGGGGCCATCGAGCCCTTTGCCGACGGCACAGTGGAACTCTCAATGAAAGCACCAATGTCGGTGTCAAAACCGGCGGATCTCGGGTAGGGGGTCCCGAACTGTGCGTCTAGGATCGATGGTAACAGGAGACGGGGGACACGATGTTTACCCAGGTTCGGGCCCTCTCTATGGAGGTAATACCCTACTTCCTGCTTGATTGATCTTGATGAATATGAGTGTTACAAGAGTTGATCTACCACGAGATCGTAATGGCTAAACCCTAGAAGTCTAGCCTATGTGAATATGGTAATGAATGTATCTCCCCTATCCGGACTAACCCCTCCGGTTTATATAGACACCAGGGGGATCTAGGGTTTACATGGAGTCGGTTACATAAGAAGGAATCCTCATAGTTGGTCGCCAAGCTTGCCCTCCACACCAAGTAGAGTCCAATCCGGACACGGTGGAGTCTTCGGCCTTTATGTCTTCACAGCCCATCAGTCCGGCCCATGGATAACACGTCGGACGCCCCAGGACCCCTTAGTCCAGGACTCCGTCATCTGCCAAGGGAACGAACAAGTTGACGCTGAAGTGGGAGGGCCCTTACCAGATAGTACAAGTCACTAGACCTGGCGCGGTCCGTCTGGAGACGAAGATGGCATTCATGTGCAAAACTCATGAAATATTGAGCATCTTCGCAAGTTCTACCCGTAAGGCGCCATTCTCGGGCCTTGTCCCGGCAACCTCTTTTGTACAAGCATAGTCCCAGAGACTTGTAACCCTTTGTACAACTCCAGACGCATACCCTATGCGTATCTGAATAATGTTAAGTGCTCCACGAGCCATCATGCATGTTTCCTTATGTACTGATGCATGCGTAGTATGATAGCGCTTTGCTTGAATGGAATGACTAACATACCGCCAAGGTATCCACATTACTATGCTTCTCCTTTCTGTTTTCTTCAAGTGCAGAAGGATTCCTCGCGTACAAGTTTTCCGGGGAGGAATGAAGGTGGAGTGTTGGATTGGCGGTTCATTCCATTTCATAAGATAAGAAGTACAACAAAGAAAGATAAGTTAGAAATTTCCCTTGCACATCTCTGTACTCGTACGAAAAACCTATACGCTAAGGAATCTTGTCACATCTCGTTTTCACGCTCTGGTTCTACCTCGGGCTCACTCGATGGAATCCGTGCAAGCTGCGTTCAAGGCCGAGAAGTTACCTTGCCGGTGGTCGCTCCTCGGCAGGTTTGCGAACAACATAGGGTACTACAATCAAAAAACATATGAAGATGGAGACAAGCAAGGAAGATGATTTCTTTTTATTTATCTGAGCACATCGGGTGTCATACAATTTTTGAAGAAAAAACGAGAAGTGCTCGATAATGCCTTTCTTGTCCCTCTCCTCCTAGGGTTTACATCGAGAACAAGGAGGGCAAAAGGAGCGCCTGGGCGATGCCCTGGTAACCTCGCCAGGACCACAGGGACGCAACCTGATGGGAACTCCGGAAGGGAAGACGAAGCTGGATTCCACGGGCTGGTGATGGGCCTGTCGGGGTCTAGCTAGAGGTGGCGGTGGAGTCCAGGCCGGGCACCCCCGGTAAATTGCTCTACCGGGGTCCAGCTGCAGATGATGGTGCTGCCGGTGTTCAGCTGGAGTCCGAGTTGTCGTCTTAGGACTTGACGACCGGGGACTCGCCATCGTCGTCTTCACCGTTCGTGTCCTCCTCATCGTTGTCGCTCGAGGAGAAGCTTTCTTCATCGCTCGAGCTCTCCGTGCAGCACCCTCGACGCTCGCCTGCAGGCCCGAAGATCTTCACGGAAAGCGCGTCGGCCTCCACCAGCTTGAAGTGGAGGGTGTGTCCCTCCGCCAAGTAGTGGGCGCGAGCGAAGGACTTCCACCCCCGGGTGAGGTACATGACGCCGTTGGCGGGGAACTCCACGTCCACCTAAACATTGCCATTGACGCAGCCGTTCACACGCAACCACAGCCCGAGCGGCTGGTCCGTCTCCGTCACCCTAGCGAAAGGGTGAGGGAGCCGCAGCCTGCTCCTGGGCGGGTCACTCAACTCAACGACGAGCTCAAGCGCCCCCCCCCGTGTGGCCTTCCGCCGGGAGAGGGGCCGCAGGAGGTGGAACTGCCGACGCTCCGGTTCGGCCTCCTCGGCCACGACCACCATGGCGGCCGCGATCTCACCCTGCGCCTCCGCCCCGCGTGCTGGAGCCAGCCGCCGCAGAAGCGGAGGCATGAATTTGAGGGGAAGCTCTCGCCGCCGCAGAGGAAGCGAAGGCTGGGAGGAGAATGAAGGAGAGAGAGATGGATGAGCATCGCCTCCCACATCCCTCCCCCCTTTTATAGGAGAGGGCATGGGGGCTGGCTCTCTACTACCCTAGGGCAACCGCCCCGCTTCCCCAATCCTGGGCCCTGCGCCCTGGCGAGCACTTTACTCCACCCGCCGCTCAGCCTCACAAATCCGGCATTATGGCTTCTCTAATCAAGACGTTGCCACCACGACCGCCCTTCTGCGCCAATCCCACACCTCGCACCTAATCCGCGTCATGGGGGGAAGGAAAGGATGCAGTAAAGGAGGGAGTGATGGCAGGCGATAGTTACCTCAAGCCACGCGTGGTCATGGGCTTCCCCACGTCGAGCCTCCTGGCCTCAACCCACGTACGCGTGCGCCCCCGGTTTCTGGCACGAATAGCGGACACTTTTAAAAAAGACCATACCAGACGAATGCCGGTGCTGGCTCGAAGCTCAGATTAATGAAGAAGCAAAGAAAATCTCAAGACAAGAGCATCATTGTGACAAGGTTGCCTCCGTCTGTGCATTATTTGGGTCTCACCCGATGGTGCCCGACAGCATATGCGGCTGAGACCCGGGGGCTCGTGTTGGTGTATTAGACAATGGATGTAATACCCTGACTTATGCACAGACGACTAGCAGCTTTCCTAGCAAGAGTAAATTTTCAAACAAAGATCTCCCAAGCTAAAGAGAGCAGCTCTTCGTGAGATCAAGGAGCACATCAAGAAGATCAAGACAAACCACTAAGATGAAGCTAGCTCTTGCCGGCAAGGTGAGCCCGGCAAGATGAAGGCCCGGCAGGCGCTGAGCCCGACAGGCCAATGCCGAAACACCAGCGCTCCACCTCATCGAGCAGGTAGTCACCCATCGGTGAGGTGTCGAGCTTGCAGGCGGTTAGGTGAAGCTTGTCGGACACGTGGCGGTCAACTGGAGGGAGGATTTCCTTTATCAACATTCGTCCTAATGGCGTGTCAAGCTAATAAGAGGTCGATGAGCATGCAGTGCGGCAACCTTGCCGGGGCTCCTCCTCCTCATGACACCTAGCGATGCATTCAATACATTTTGTCCTAACTAGCACAGCTAGGTATGATAGTTCTGTATCTATCTAATCACCCTGTAATGACCCTTTTTCCACTGTGGTAACCCCTTGGGCTATAAAAGGAGGGCTGGGGCAACCTTTACAGGGGTTCGCACCCTTCACAACCTCACGCATACGTATTCATGCAGCTGCCCTCCCCCTGCGACTTGCCGGGGGAGAGTGCTCTGTGTACCTTTGCGCACACCCATCAATAAACCAAGGCAGGAGTAGGGTTTTATGCTTCTCAGCGGCCCGAACCTGGGTAAAATCATCGTGTCCCTCGTTGTCTTGCTCTTTGCGTCGTGTGCACCCCCCTTACCAAACCAGCAAAGGGGTTGCCCACAGAACAAGGGAGTACCTCGCTCTGATACCAATTGAAAGTGCGTTAAGTCGACTACAGGGGGGTGAATAGGCGATTTTTATGAATTCTTCACTGAGGAATTTTAGGGTGAGGAAATTTCTAAGCGAAGAACTACTTGGCAGCGGAATATACTCAGATGCAAGCATTACAGAACATAAGCACAGTCATCATGATGAAATGAAATGAGCACAGAGTATAGGAAGTGTAAACACGGGATAAGCAGGATGAAGACAAACAGACTGAAGAAATTGAGAAAGTCTTCAGTCGAAGTCTTCAAACAGATATGAACAAGCACACAACACAGTAATGAGGAAATGGAAGGGTTGAGGAAATAGAACCAGCAGCCTTGGTGAAGACAGTGATTTGGTAGACCAGTTCCAACTGCTGTGACAATTGTACGTCTGGTTGGAGCGGCTAGGTATTTAAACCTGAGGACACACAGTCCCGGACACACAGTCCTCACCGTATTCTCCTTGAGCTAAGGTCACACAAACCTCGCCCAATCACTCATGGTAAGTCTTCAAGTGACTTCCAAACCTTCACAAACTCGGTCACTCGGCGATCCACAATTTCCTCTTGGATGCTCTAGACCATGACGCTAACCATCTGAAAGATGCACAGTCTTCAAAGGTAACAAGCGTCGGATCCACACAGGAACAATTTCTTCAGTGATGCTCAATCACTTTGGGTTTGTAGGTGTTTGGGTATGGGTTTTCCTCACTTGATGATTTTCGCTCAAAGTCCTCAAAGGATGGGATGCTCTCAATTGACAAGTGTCAGTTTCTCTTGGAGCAGCCAACCAACTAGTGGTTGTAAGGGGCGGCTATTTATAGCCTAGGGAGCAGCCCGACATGATAATACATAAATGCCCTTCAATGATATGACCGTTAGGTGGGTAAGATATTTTGGGACAGCTGGCGCATAGCACAACAACGGTTGGAAATTGGTCTATCAAATTCCTCAGGGCTATCATGTTCCTCACTTGTAGGCAGTCCGCACTGGCGAATTCTTAACTCCTCAGTCGGGACAAATTCCTCAGAGACCAGAAGATCTTCATCTCTGTCACTGAAGAAATTGACTGAACTGCATGAGATTTCCAATGGCTTCACTCGAAAATATTGGTAGGTGTAGGATTTTGAGATGAGCATCACTTGGAAACTTTTCCTTAGTTTTTCCTCGACCCCCTTTAACAGTACGATGTTTCCTATGACTCAAGAAAGAGAAAATGAAACTATGAAAACAAAAGTCTTCACGCTTCATATTCCTCGCATGAAATCCAAGTCTTCATGGTCACACCAATTTCTTCACTTTCAAAGTCTTCAGAAATCCAAAGTCTTCAGTTGAAGACATTCATTTTTAGGGGTAGACTTTCTCTGTAAATATCAAACTCCTCATAGACTTATAGACCAATGTACACTCACAAACGCGTTACTCCCTTAACCTATAAGTCTTCAATGCACCAAAATCACTAAGGGGCACTAGATGCACTTACAATCTCCCCCTTTTTGGCGATTGATGACAATATAGGTTAAGTTTTCAACGGGGATAAACATATGAAGTGTAAATACTGATATAGAGGAATTTGATTGCAAGATATAGTAGAACTCCCCCGGAAGATGTGCATAGTGAGGAATTTGCTTTTGAAGCAATGCACATTTTGAAGAGTAGAATCATGGAGATCTCCCCCTATATCTTGTAATCCATACACGCATTTAACATTTGATATGAAGAATTTGAAATGCATGATGAAATATGGTGACTGATGTAATTCAGCATGCGTGCATTAACATATATGAGGAAATAGCATGCAGAAGAACATAGCGAAAGTATCAGACCACCATCAGGTTTAAGTTTACAACTCAATGCCATAAAGTCTTCAGAAGAACGAGAGTTGTAGCTTAGCAAAAAAATGCCCATATATAGAGACCCGCTTGAAGACTAACTCAAATTTCTCCCCCTTTGTCATTGAATGACCAAAAGGGACGAAAAATGAGGAATAACGCCCCTGAAGAATATCACGAAGTCGATGAAGGAGCGCCAGCGATGTTGGGGTCGGTTGTTGAAGTAGGGCCTGTCGCAGTGTCGTCCAAATCTCCATGCTCATCAGTCTCGTGGGATGAAGAATATGAGCTGGCTACCAAGGAAGGAACTTTGACTTTCTTGAATTTCTTCAATGGTGGCTGAGACCAGTCAAAGTCCTGCTTGAAGCCCATCTGCTTGAGATCTTCTTCACCATAAAGATGAGACAGAACAACCCAGGTGCGATTGAATACTTCATGGATGTAGTACTGGTTCTTCTTCACTGCATTGTGTGTAGCAGTCATGTTGTGAAGAATTGAACCAAACTGACGCTTGACCCATTTGTGGTTGGGATCGACCTTCTGATGAAGACTAAGGAGAAGCTCACGATTAGTCATCACCCTTGGAGCTGTGGCTTGAGGATTTTGCTTTGTGGCATTGGTGGCAGAGTCATCATTGGTGGAGTAAGATGCAGCTTTGCGGAACAGACCATCCAATGGACGAATTCCTTCATCAAGAACAGCAGTGGCCTTGCCCTTTTTATCAGCAGAGGAAAATGTCCGCTTGAGGACTTCAATGGGGGGCAAGTAGCTGCCATGGTTGAGTGTGTCAGCCTTGTAATTGATTGAAGACCTTGATATGAGGAATCTCATAATCCAGGGAGCATAAGGCTTCAATTCAAAAGGGGACAATGCAACATTCGCTAGAGTCCTCACGAAGAAATCATGGTAGTTAACAGGAACTCCATGGATGATATTGAAAAGAAGATTCTTCACGATGCCAACGACCTCTTCTACATTAGAGTCGTGGCCTTTGATTGGACTCAATGTCTTGGTAAGAATGCGATAGACAGTCGTGGCACATATAGCAATTCCTTCACGAGGAATTTGGTCCTTGGGGCTTGACCGGGCTTTAGCGGCTTCATCAATACTTGCATGTAGTGATCTGTGAGTTCAGGTTCATGATATATACAACGAGCACCTTCAAGGGGAGGATTAACAGGCAGGGCATGAAGCAATTCAGAGGCCGGTGCTTTGAAGTGAGTGTTTTCTGTCATCCAGTCCAACACCCAAGAGTTCACATCTTCAGCATTTCCTGTGATGTGCAGCGTTGCATAGAACTGAAGAATTAGCTCTTCATTCCAACCACAGATATCGGTGCAGAAGTTGAGCAATCCAGCGGCATGAAGAACACTGAGGACTGGTGTGAAGCACGGCAGCGATTCCATGTCCACATGAGGAATATTCTCATGGTCAAAGACTTTGTCCTTATCAAAAAGCAGTGAAGAATAGAAGTTTGCTTGGCTGGCGGTCCAGAAACACTTCCTTCAAAGACGAGCAGAGTCATATGGTTTGTAGTCTGTGAAGAACACATGCTCGTGAAAGAAGTCATCAGCCTTGAAGTTTTGCTTCTTAGAGAAGGGATTCTTCGGCTTGGGCTGAGGAGTATCAGTCAATTGCATTACGGCCTCAGGGATCACATTCTCAGGAATCACAGGCTGAGGAATTTCAGTTTCTGCTTCAGTTGCAGCCTCGGTCTTCATTTATTCAGTAGCATTTTCATCAGCACTAGTGGCTGGAATTTCTTCATGGATGGAAGGAGTGGTGTGAGGTTCGTCAAAGCCCATTTGAACTTCAGTGCGCACTGGGGACTGAGGAATTTGTTGCAGTGGCGTGAACAGAGGAGAGTTGGGGTGATGACCTTCCCAATAGTCATCATTCATCACAGGAGTGGTGCTCCCAATGTCCACGTCTTCATCTTCATCAACCAATTCTTCAACGCCTGCCTCTTTAGCTGAGAACTGAGGCATAGGCGATAAGACAACTAGGATTGAAGGGATTTTATCCACTTCAATTTCTTCGTCCAACTGCTCTGAAGAAATAGCAGAAGGAACATCTTCATCAGATCCGCTTGGGATCACATAATCTTCACCAAAGGGAATGAGTTCCTTTGATGGCATGCTTGAGACAGAAACAACATCAATGGGATTCTCAAAAGAGCTTGTCAATATCTTCATCTTCTTCGGTGCTGAAGACTGTGATGAAACAGATGCTTTCCTCTTCTTTACTGCTGCTCGCTCTGCAGCCTTAGTTTTCTTCGCTTCTGATGCAGAAGGAAGAACTGGACTTGGTGTTGGTGCAGGAGGAGCAGAGGAAATTGGTTCAGTTACCTCAGACACAACTGTGGCAGTTTGCCTCGTTGGTTCAGATTCTTCAGACTCAGCGGTTGATGCCTCAGCTGGCCTGACTTGTTCTTCAGGCGCAACACTAGTGGTCGCCCTGGCAATTTCATCAGTGGCTGGAAAATCTTCAGCAGCCCTAGTACTCTCATTTTCATCAGCAGCCTGATTGTCATCAGCGGTGTTGACATGTTCTTTAGTCGGCTGAGCAGATGCTTCAGCCTGAGGAATTTCAATGTGCGTTGGAGCAACATTTGAAGAAAATCCTTTCGCCAATTTGACAAATCTGACTTTGGCTCCAAGCCAGTCTGCACGGTAGGTGTCAAATTCATCATTGAGGTTTTTGATCTCAGTTTGAGCAGCAATAAGTTCATCAGTGGTCATTTTCACAATGTTCTTTTTCAAAAGTAGCTTCTTCTTGTACTGAGCTTTCTTCAGCTGCCTGGCCTTCTCGAACTTCCATTTTTCTTCGCCAATGAAGGCGGTCAGCATGTGACTTTGGCCAGGAGTTAGCTTGAAGTCGGGCATAGGAGTGTTGGGGTCCTTGTGCCAGAGATCAATGTACTCAAGGATCAACTTTGGATCCAGTAGGAGAGGAATTTTACTTCCTTTGGCTCTAGCGGCCCTTTGCTGTCTATCTCTGATGATTTCGGCAAGTTCCTCATCATCAGCTTCGTCTTCATCGGACGGTACATGAAAGGCAACCTGCTTCTTGTGAGGACTTGGTCTAGAGCCTCGTCCAGCAGTGGCCTTGGTCTTCAGTAGAGTGGGGCCGGTTGAGGATTGTAGAAGTGCTGAAGAACTTGCAAAGGCTCCTGAGGCAATAGACTTGCCTGTGGTACTTTGACACGAGGCGAGATGCACAGGTGCTGAGGACTTTGGAGGAGGAGCTGAGGACTTTGGAGGAGCTGGAGCAGCTTGAGGACTTGGAGCTGCTTGGGGAATTGCCCGTGAGGGCATTGAAGAGCTTGGCCATGAGGGCATTGCTGAAGCACTGGGCTTGTGTGCGGGCTTCTTGGGCATAGCCTTCTTAGGCTTGCTAGCAGAGGCCTCAGCAGTGGCAGCAGCAGAATCTTCATTGAATTTCTTCACTGCCTCTTTTGCCATTTTGGCCAGCTTAGCTTGACGCTTGGCCCACTCCTTGGGGAAATCCTCACCATGCCTGATGCTAGTGGGATCAGCTTCTTGGCTAGGTGCCAATGGAGGTCTTGGGCATGGAGGGTGTACAGCGAATTTCTTCATGTACTTGGGAGTGACATAGCGATATTCCCTCCATTCTCTGGCCCATCTCCTCTCAATCCTCTGAATGCGTACTTTACGATCATTCTTTGTCTCATGAGGAGGAGTGTAGTACCCTGCATAGATATCTTTAGGTATCTCAAAAGCATTGTTGACTTCCAATTTCTTCCCTCCCTTCCGAGGTTTCTTGCCGTCAGCCATTTTCTTCAGCTGAGGATTATGAACGATTGAATTCTCTGAAGAGGTATGCAACTTTTCTTCGAGGAACACTGCAAATGAGTTAAGTTGATGAGAACCTAGTGATTCAGCAGCGGACATGTGTACCTGTGAACAGAGTATAGGTGCGAAGAATTTGGAGAGGTCATATGCGTTCTCAAAAGTTTTTGCAAAAAGAACAAGTTTGAGGAATTTGACCAGATGTGTCTTGAGGAATTTCACTAAGCGTTCTTTGACTTAGGTTCCAGAGTTGTATAGATCGAAAATCCACACAATTGAGGAATCTTGAAGAAAAAAGTTGCTTAGGGAAACAGATCAAGAACTGATGTTTGTGTGAGGTGTTTAGAGTGTGAAGATTGAAGAATAAACATCTTTTGAAGATTTGTAGAAATCAAAGGAATCAACAAGGGCAGTAAAAATGACTTTTAATTACCCTTGATGAAGAACACGATGAACTATGAATAGTAGATTTGAAGCTCGTCGGTTCAGATCTTCCACGCCCTAACTTGGCAGAGGAAGACGGCTACGGCGGCGGTGGAGAGAAGAAATCCGTGGCCGGCACAAGTACGACGGCGACGAGGTCGAGGTAGCGAAGCTCTTCCTCACCGGCGATGATGGAAGCAGTGGTGCGCTAGGTTTTGAGAGCCCAAGCGAGGGAGTGAGGTCGAGAGGAGTAAAAACAGACTGCGTAGGGTGAGGGGTATTTATAGCCGAGGTGAAAACCGCTCGCCCGAGGAAAATGGACGAACGTGCCCCTGACCCTTCTCATCCTTGTGACATGTGTCACCCACGTACAGAGAGGTGGCGATCGTGTGAGATCATGGGTGAATAAGATAATCATATCGTGGAATGTGGAAGGTTTGAGCGGCAACAGCCGAAAATTCGGATATGACAATTTTAATGTTTCGTTCACAATTTCTTCAGCTGACAAGGACACAGTGAAGATTTTGAACGGGTTTCAAATAGAACGCACATGCAGAATTTGTGAACAGATTGGGTTGAGTTTAGTATAGAGGGGGAAGGGTCCGATCACATTCACTTAGCAGAAAAAGGCAACTTTAGGAATTAGCAGTAAGTGAATGTTGTAGAGGACTTAAACTCAAATATATATAGCCAATGAAGAAAAACGACGGAAACAGTGAAGACATTGCAAAGTTAAAGAAATTGAACAACTGAGGAATTTCAAAACTGAAGAAAAACTCAAATTGAAGATTTTCAACTTTTGTTGGTGGCATAACCCACCGTATAAGAATGCTGATTTCAGATGCCGCGTACAATTGTCGTAGGGCTTTGAGAATCAAATTCTTCGTTAATTTCTTCGCACTTAGAGGGTTAGTCTTCATTGATTGAAGAAAAACGTTACTTCGTGTGCTGCACATCTAAGTCATCAATTTTGCATAAGTGTTAGGATGTGTGTTCTTTTCAAAGGACATTCGAAGATTCCAAGATATTTAGCTCACACCGCAACTTGCTAAATCTCTTCTCATCCAAGGGCTTCGTGAAATATCGGTTAGTTGTTCTTCAGTCTTCACGTGCTCGATAGAGATGTCGCCCTTCAACACATGGTCACGAAGAAAATGATGACGAATATGAATGTCCTTTGTCTTCGAGTGCTGAACTGGGTTATGAGCAATCTTGATGGCACTCTCATTGTCGCAGTAGAGTGGAACATTCTTCATGTTGATGCCGTAGTCCTTGAGGGTTTGCTTCATCGATAGCAATGGAGCACTGCACGAACCAACATCAATGTACTCAGCTTCAGCAGTAGACAGTGATACGCCGTTCTGTTTCTTCGAGGACCAACAGACCAAAGATCGTCCGAGGAAATGACATGTGCCTGATGTTGACTTGTGGTCCACACGATCGCCAGCATAGTCAGAGTCTGAATATCCAATGAGGTCAAAAGCCGAGCCCTTGGGATACCATAATCCAAGTGTTGGAGTGTGAGCTAGATATCGAAGAATATGCTTCATAGCCTTATGGTGTGATTCCTTTGGTGTCGCTTGAAAGCGGGCACACACGCAAATTGTTGGGGAATGTAGTATTTCAAAAAAAATCCTACGCACACGCAAGATCCATCTAGATGATGCATAACAACGAGAGGGGAGAGTGTTGTCCACGTACCCTCATAGACCGAAAGCGGAAGCGTTTAATCAACGCGGTTGATGTAGTCGTATGTCTTCACGATCCGACCGATCCAAGTACCGAACGTACGGCACCTCCGTGTTCAGCACACGTTCAGTTCGATGACGCCCCACGAACTCTTGATCCAGTTGAGGTCGAGGGAGAGTTCCGTCAGCACGACGGCGTGGCGACGGTGATGATGAAGTTACCGACGCAGGACTTCGCCTAAGTACTACGACGATATGACCGAGGTGTGTAACTATGGAGGGGGGCACCGCACACGGCTAAGATAAATCTTGGAGTGCCTTTGGGGTGCCCCCTGCCCACGTATATAAAGGAGGGAGGAAGAGGAGGCCGGCCCTAGAGGGGCGCACAAGGTGTGGGGAATCCTACTAGGACTCCCTAGTCCAAGTAGGATTCCCCTCCTCTTTCCTATTCGGGGTAGGAGAGAAGGAAAGAGAGGGAGAGGGAGAAGGAAAGGGGGGCTGCGCACCCACCCCCTGTCCAATTCGGTTTGGGCAGGGGGAGGCGCGCGCCACCTCTTGGCCCTGCTCCCCTCTCTCCACTAAAGCCCAATAAGGCCCATTGTCGGTGTCAAAACCGGCGGATCTCGGGTAGGGGGTCCCGAACTGTGCGTCTAAGGCGAATGGTAACAGGAGGCGGGGGACACAATATTTACCCAGGTTCGGGCCCTCTCGATGGGGGTAATACCCTACTTCCTGCTTGATTGATCTTGATGATATGAGTATTACAAGAGTTGATCTACCACGAGATCGTAGAGGCTAAACCCTAGAAGCTAGCCTATGGTTATGATTCAAATTGATCTTCTACGGACTAGCCTGGCCTCGATTGATATAATGCACCAAAGGCCTAGGATAACAAGAGTCCTAGCCAAATACGCTGGTGGGGAGGAGTCCTTGTCTTGATCACCAAGTCTTGTGGAATCTTCCTTGTATGCGGCAGCTGTCCGAACTGACCCATGAGTATACGGCCATGGGGGTCCTCAGCCCAATCTAATAGATCGGGAGATGACGTGGTGAGTACCCCCTAGTCCAGGACACCATCAGTAGCCCCCTGAACCGGTCTTCAAGTGAGGGACGCTCCTCGATTCTTCCGAACTGTTCTTCATCTTCGGTCGTCGGTCTTGAAAACTGGTTCAACAAATTTTTCCATCATCTGTCTTGAGGATTGCCGAGCTAAATCTGACGAGTTTATACATCGGGTATCCGAGGAGCCCTTTAAGTCTTCGGCCTTTATCAATGCCTTGTTATTTTTATGCCACGCCTCGGGTTTGAAGTTGTTCCCGTGCGGCGGTGTCCTCTTGCATCCGAGCCCCAACGACGGGCTGCATTCGAGGTATCCTTTGCAGCCAAGCACCAACGCCGGACTGTGTCCAAGCTCCAACACCGGACTGTATCCGAGCTCCAACGCCGGACTATATCCGAGGTGTCATAGATCACCTTGGCTCAAAAAAGTTGAAGGAGTTTAGCCAAGCTTAATGCCAAAAATGCCCTCTATGGAGGCAGCCACTGGCGCCCGAGCTTTACGCCGGACTGCTTCCGAGGTGGTGCACCACCCGACAGCGGGCTGATTTTTTTTGAATATTTTTGATTGGTGCAATTTATTCTCTGCCGAGATATATAGCCGGTATATGTATATCCAGTAGCCCTCAAGGTGTGTGTCGGTCTAAAACCCGAGATGCACCTGAAGGAAAACATAAAACTGCTGATCCTAGTAGCCCCTGAGACTCAGGTCGATTTGCGAAATCGGCCTGAGGATCAACTCCTAGCTCGGCAGCATACATAGGATTAGAAACGCAGTGTAATATATTAGAAATAATAATGATCAGCGGACGGGCCCCTGAGAGAGGGTCGTGAGAAGTCGCCGTGATATATTAGCTTGATGCCAGATAGGTCCAGATGGTACTTATTGTTGTCCGAAGACACGCTTTCCCATAGTTCGATCAAGCCGAACACTGAGCCCTTTGAATTTTCTACATTGAATAGGCAATGCAGTAGCCCCCGAGACACTGGTCGGGTGGCAACACTAGATCAGGGGATCGATGTGCCCCTTTAATATTTGTAAATAATGAGCGCAAAGCCCAGTACCCCCGAGCCTTAATGTGGGCACGGGTGGCCGAATTAAGGATCGATATCCAGAGTAAAATCACAGATTATGTGTAATGATTCTATGTATCCAAGTACTTTACATCATTATTTTGACTCCATTGCGACCGTTTATTAGTTGAAAGTGGCTCATCGTCGGCTTCTACCCCTTTGTAGATACTACGCAGGGTGTTTCCGCAATAACAAGAGAACCCTTAGCCAACGTCTTGGTGCCCGAAGGCGGTTGTGTTAGCGGAAACAAGGCAATTAGATATGCGGGCTTTATAACTTTCGCTTAGTCGTAGGAGCTTTAAACTGGGGAAGCTAGCTATGAGCCCCCGGTTAGTGTTCGGCGACATCCGAGGTCAAGCCGTAAACACTTCGGCCAATGTTATGAACGGCCCATCATTTAACATAGTCATCGGATCGCTGAGCAGTTTACACTTATTGTGACAGTCAGTTTTTGGCTTTCTCCACTGAGGTGCTTAACCATGCGAGCTGGAAGCACAATCGCAGTGGTTCTCCCTTTGCACACCGAGCCGAACAAAGCGGAACGTAGGAGGCAAGCACAGGAGCCGGGCAACCCAACTATTGACCAAAGACACAATTCGAAACCAATGCATATATAGTAGTGTCCGAGAATGTTTTTGCCGAATCTCTAAAGTTGTACGGCATTGCACTGCGAGACTTATGCTAGAAACACACATACAATTTAAAAGTGCCATAGGCTTGGAAAACCGAAAAAAACTTCAGTAAAAACTGGACGTCCGAACTACAACAAGTGTTCGGTGCCAAATCCAAAATTGGTCTTAGAAAAAAAAGGTGCTTCTGTCGTGCTTTAACAGACACATCCTATCTCAAGACTTCAAGCGGGTCAGCCTATGGCTTCAACCTCCTATCCAGAAGGCGGAGTACTTCTCGTTAGGCCAGTTTAGTAAACTGATCTCTAGCGGTTTTGTGAGAGAAATTAGGCTCCCCGGCTAGTGACCACACACTCGTGTCGAAAAAGGGAGTGGTAAATAATAAGAAAAAAACTTTGCAACGACTAAGAAGAAGAACACTTATTATAAAATGGCTCATATAAATTTAAGAGCCCCCAAGTGACTTGGGTAAAAGAATTTTATGTATAATGATTGTATGTACCGAAGTACTAATATCATATCTTTGTTCACCCGAACTTTAAACGCGTCTTAACCGACCGTCGGCTTCTCCCTCTTCGGTCAAGGACCGAAAAGTGTTATGTACTCCACCTGTCGAAAATATCGATGGTGTTTCCGATAACCAGGCAATCAGGCCATAAGGCTGTAATAGACAAAGCGCGCTCAGGGAACTTATGCTATATTACTGACGAAGTGTACGAAGCATCTTCTTAGAAAATAGTACCCCCACCGATACCTTTCTTCGGTTGCTCATTGTTACTATGAGACTTGTGCAATAGATTTTTTGTACTCATGAGTTCCGTTGCGTGCCGACTATAATTGAAAACAATAAGAGCGCTAGCTTTCGGCTTCACCCAGTCTGAGGTCCGAGCTCGGATGACCCGATCGTGACAATCGCAGAGGTGCTCTGTTTACTCCCTAGCCGAACAATCGGGAACGTAGGGGTAAACACAGGAGCGAGGCAACCCAACTTGCAAATCGCTTAAGTCAATATGGTGCATATTGTGGCGTAATACACGAACAAGGAACGAAGCCGTACAAGTATAATCATATGCAAGAGGAAAGGCTTCATGAAGGAAGCCCCCAAGTGAACTGGGTATTTGAATTTGTGTGTCACAAACAAGGTTATGAAAAGGAATTTTTTCACAAACAACTTTTTGCCAAAAAGTATAATGCTTGGTCGAACCGAACACAAGTTAAAAATTTAAAACTTTGAGCATGAAAGCGACTTAGCTGGTTAATGTGTTCGGCATTGATGACGCGGTCCGAGCTCGATGCGGGACAAGGTTCCATCCCCCAAGCCGGTCTCAAGGTGGCGGAGCGAAGAGCTCGGCACTCCGAAGTGGTGTCATAGCATGACCAATGCAGGCCGGCAGAGTGACGCCAAAGTCCCCGGCGTGGGTTAATGAGGTGTTGATGAAGCCCCCCGTCCAGCCGAGGTGACGTGGTATGTCAGTACGCCGAGTTGACGATACTACCCGACCCAGATCATTTTCCTGTGCACAAAAAATAGTGCAAACCGGAGATAATAGTAATAATAATAATTAAAAAAATCATTGCATAATATATAATTTATGCAAAGTGAGTAATAAAAGAAAATATGGCCTGCGCGCCGAACACTCGATGAGGTAGAGCTTTCTCAGCGATGCCGAAGTCCCCGAGGCAACCGAACACGTCGGTATGGCAACACGACCAACAAGGTGATCACGCGAGCCAATTTACGTCGATTGGGACGACGGTGTCGGCTTGCCGAAGAGACCACGTGACGCAGTCGAAGTCCATTACTTCACAGGTCGGTCCGATTTTCGGACGCAGCGTTCGCTGGACTATGTACGGAAACTGACCGAACCACCATGCGACCGTCGTTAGTGCGGCCACCATTCGATAGACCTGTGTACAGATGATGGAACAAATCAGAGTAATAATTTCTTGGGAAAAATAAAGCCAAACAAGCAAAAATTACTAGGATTAATAGCACCTGGTTTATTTGTCGTAGCAATCCGAAGAAAGGTGACTCCCAAAACTGGGACTCGATCCGGACACCCATTGCCTGATGGGCGATAAAGCGACCGCATGGCGACGCTGGCAAAGGTCGGCTTGCCGAGGCAAAGCCCTCGGTCCAGCCAACGTGACTAGCCGGGTCGGCTAGTGACGCCGAAGTCTCCGGAGTAGGTTGATGAAGAGGTGGCGGAGCCCCCGGTCCAGCCGAGATGTCGAAGCCTCGATGTCAGCCGATGAGTCGAAGTAGGCCGGCGTGATGGACATCGGCTTGAAAAAGCAACAGTGTGGCCCTGCCGATGCCGATCGTGACGTGGTCAATGCCGGCTTGATGAAGTGACCGTGCAGTGATGCCGGTGTGCCCGCTCCGTGTAATCCGTGGGGCGGCGATGTTGGTGATGATTTATCCTTCGCAATGCCGAACTCTTGTTCGGCTTGCCGATGATGATCCGAAGAAGTTGAGCTCGGCTCAATAAAGTGACAACGTGTCTAGCGCAGGTCGGCAGCCGTAGAGCAACGTTGTCCGGCTGGTTTGACACAAGCACGATGGTGAAGATCATATGGGAAAAGACTTCAAAATTAGCGGCATGTGTTTGGGAACAAAACACAATACCCCATACAAAAATTCCTTCAAAAAGGATGTCCGAAATCCCATTCATAAAAGAGATGAATTCGGGTCGGATTCGTCCTCGCGCAGAAAACAGATCCGAAAAATGATGCACTAATCGGAAGGTTCCCGGAGTTTGGACGGTCGGATCGAGCTGAAATTTTGAGGGGTGGTAGATATAGGAATTCCGCAGACGATCAACGGTTGGATCTTCCAAAGGATGTCCGAGCTAAAAGCTGGACACCACGCCCTAAACTCGTCTAGATTCCCATCCAGTTTTGACAGGGCTCCGGTATATCGCGGATTGCCAGAGATTCCTCCATCGGAACTCGACGAAATTTTCTATGGTTGTTTTAGACTCAATTCCGCACAATTCCACCGAAGCAATCATTAAAACGACACTTGAGGAGGCGGTGGCGGTGGATACAAGTTCGCTGTCCAGAAAAACAGCACGGTCGCCTAAAAGATAGGAATTGAAGCACAAAGAGAGCATCTTGAACAATATGACCAACACATTTAAATATAACCTACTTCCTATGCCTAGGGATTTTGTGAGCACACAATTTATAAGAACAACAATCAACTAGCATAGGAAGGCAAAACAAGTATAACTTCAAAACTTTTAGCACATATAGAGGAAACTTGATATAATTGCAACTCCTACAAGCATGTATTCCTCCCTCATAATAATTTTAGCATCATGGATAGCAACTTTATTATCATACTCAATTGGAACCTCTTCCGAAATAGTGGAATCATTACTAGCTAAAGTTGACACTCTTCCAAATCCACTTTCATAAATATCACACTAAGATTCATCATCCTCCAAAATAGTGGGATCACTAATTCCTAAAGTTGACACTCTTCCAAACCCACTTTAAATTATAGTATTATTCATACTCCAAAAGATATAAGTGAAGTTCATGGAGCATTCTACAATTAATATAGACTAACCAATATCCAAGCTCAAAATGTATAAATGAAGTACATGAAGCATTCTATAAAACCATACTCAAAAGATTTAAGTGAAGCACAAAGAGCAATTCTATAAGATCATTCTTAAAAGATATAAGTGAAGCACATGAAGTATTCTATAAATCAATGAAGGGATATCTCATGCTAGCATGGTTCTTAAAGGAAAAACAAAAACACAAAGGACACAAATCATGTGAACAAAACAAAAACCAAGGTATACCGATAATTGTTGAAGAAGAAAGATGGGATGCCAACCGGGGCATCCCCAAGCTTAGATGCTTGAGTATCCTTTGAAATATTTACTTGGGGTGCCTTGGGCATCCCCAAGCTTGAACTCTTGCCTCTCTTTATTCTTCTCATATTGATAGCTCCTCGACCTTCGGACACTTCATCCACAAAAACTTAACAAAAAATTTGTGAGATCCGTTAGTGTAATGAAGCAAATCACTACCTTTACGTACTGTAATGAACTCATTCTTTATTTATATTGGTGTTAAACCTACTGTATTCCAACTTCTCTATGGTTTATAAATTATTTTATTAGCCATAGATTCATCAAAATAAGCAAACAACACACGAAAAACAGAATCAGTTAAAAACAGAATAGTCTGTAGTAATCTGGAAGTTAACAAACTTCTGTAACTCCTAAAATTATGAAATAAATTTTAAAATTTGAACAATTTGTACAGAAGTAATGTGCAAAAAGTTTCAGACCCATTTGACTTTCCAGCAAAAAATGTAAATTCACAGACTACAGCCAAAGTTTCTGTTTTTGTTCTGCACATAGTAAACAACCAATCTAATCATCCTAAAACCAAAGCTTGGCACAATATTTTTATAATAAAATGAATATATACAAGGGGATAATTATTTACAGAGAAACTTCCATGAAAAATCCTACATTGTTTCCGTGAGCATGAACACAAGTGCTCAAGGTCGACCCTCACTTCTTCAATGCATAACTTTCCAATCACTTCTCTTTTTGAAAAACTTTTTAGGCATGAGAGGCAAGTAATTTTTTTTGTATTTTCATTATTTTTAAAAAAATTGTATGTTTCACCCACAACTAAAAAGAAACAAAAAGGGAAAACAAAATCTACTTAGTGAAGAAAGCAAACAAGCACACACGAGAATATCAACCCCACGCTATTGCTCCCCGGCAACGGCGCCAGAAAAGAGCTTGATAATCCCCAAGTGCAGGGAATCATCGTAGCAATTTCCAAAGGTGGAAGTGATAAGTATGGAGTGTCGAACCCACAAGGAGCTAAAGGTGTGATCAATATTCTCTCAAGCCCTATCTGCCACTCATACGACTCTACGTGCACCGAACGTTTGCTTCCAACTAGAAACGAGAAATAAAACTACGTTGTGGGTATGAAGAGGATAACTTTGCATGATATCGGAGAGATAAAATATAAAAGTAGGTGCTGTTATCATAAAGTTAGAATATATTACTAAATATTATAAATAGCGAGTGTGGAATAATGGTGGATCGGTGTGCGGAATTGTCCTAGGCAATTGTTAACAAGACCGGTAATCACTATTGCAGTTTCATATGAGGGAGAGGCATAAGCTAACATACTTTCTCTACTTGGATCATATGCACTTATGATTGGAACTCTAGCAAGCATCCGCAACTACTAAAGATCATTAAGGTAAAACCCAACCATAGCATTAAAGCATCAAGTCCTCTTTATTCCCATACGCAACAATCCCTCTTACTCGGGTTTGTGTTTCAGTCACTCACCAACCCACTATAAGCGAATCATGAACGTATTGCAACACCCTACAGCGGGAATCCCTCACGCTTGCGCGACACGGAGGGCACCATAGGACAGCACCAAAGTAAAACATACAACTCATACCAATCTAGATCATCAATCAACCCAAAGACAAAAGATATCTACTCAAAACATCATAGGATGGCAACACATCATTGGATCATAATATGTGGCATAAAGCACCATGTTCAAGTAGGGATTACAGCGGGGTGCGGGAGAGTGGACCGCGTAAAAGAGATGAGGATGGTGATGATGATGGTGATGTTGATGAAGACGATCACCGTGGCGATGATTCCCCTCCCGATGGCACTCCGGCGCCACCGGAAGAGAGGAGGAGAGGTTCTCCCCCTTGTGCTTCCTCCTCCATGGCCTCCACCCTCTGGTCCTTGGCCTTCATGGTGATGATGGCCCCTCCGGGATACTCCTCCATGGCCACCGGTGATGATGGCCCCCTCCGGCAGGGTGCCGGAGAGGGCCTAGATTGACTTCTCGTGGCTACAGAGGCTTGCGGCGGCGGAACTTCCGATCTAGGTTTCTTTCTGGAAGTTTGGGTATATATAGAAGAGTTTTGCGTTGATTTCACGTCAGGGGGGTCTCCGGGCTGTCCACGAGGCAGGGGGGCGCCCTAGGGGGTGGGCGCCCCCCACCCTCGTGGGCAGCCCGGGACTCTTCTGGCCTGCTTCTGGTACTCCGTGGGCTTCTTCTGGTCCAAAAATGATCTCCGTCAAGTGGCACGTCAATTGGACTCCGTTTAGTTTTCCTTTTCTGCGATACTCTAAAACAAGGAGAAAACAGAAACTGGCACTGGGCTCTAGGTTAATAGGTTAGTCCCAAAAATCATATAAAATATCATATAAATGCATATAAAACATCCTAGAAGGATAGTATAATAGCATGAATACTTCATAAATTATAGATACGTTGGAGACGTATCAGCATCCCCAAGCTTAATTCCTGCTCGTCCTCGAGTAGGTAAATGATAAAAGAAATAATTTATGAAGTGTGAATGCTAGCAAGTGCATAAGTTTGATCAATGATAATTCCAATCACTTTTTCTAGCATCATTATATGTCATAACAATAGCTCATCTCATAAAACTTTTCATGATCAAGTAACAAGCAAATCACATGTTTAAAGTATAGATCATAAACTTTCTTGAAAACTAACAAACAATATTCTCAGTCATCAAACAATTGCAATTCATCTTATTTTCAGGAAGAGTCTATGTCAGAGCTTTGATTTAGCAAACTCCACATACTCAACTACCATTTAGTCTTTCACAATTGCTAACACTCACGCGATATTTATGGGTTCAAAGTTTTAATCAGACACAGAGAAAGATAGGGGCTTATAGATTCGCCTCCCAACCTTTTACCTCAAGGGTAATGTCAACAATAATAGTTCATGATGCCTTACGCCCAATTGGATATATATATCAGAATCTTTCCAACACAAGGTGCTTGCCAAAGGATAAAATGTAAAAAGGAAAGGTGAAAATCACCATGACTCTTGCATAAGGGTAAGAAATAAAAGTAAAAGATAGGCCATTCGCAGAGGGAAGCAGAGGTTGCCATGCGCTTTCAGGGTTGGATGCACAAAATCTTAATGCGAAAGAACGTCACTTTATATTGCCACTTGTGATATGGACCTTTATTACGCAGTCCGTCGCTTTTATTTCTTCCACATCACAAGATCGTATAAAGCTTATTTCCTCCACACTAATCAATCACACATATTTAGAGGTCAATTTTTATTGCTTGCACCGATGACAACTTACTTGAAGGATCTTACTCAATCCATAGGTAGGTATGGTGGACTCTCATGGCAAAACTTGGTTTTAAGGATATTTGGAAACACAAGTAGTATCTCTACTTGGTGCAAAGAATTTGGCTAGCATGAGGGGGAAAGGCAAGCTCAACGTGTTGGGCGATCCATGACAATATACTTTATTTCAGATATAAGAAAACATAACCCATTACGTTGTCTTCCTTGTCCAACATCAACCTTTTAGCATGTCATATTTTAATGAGTGCTCACAACTACAAAAGATGTCCAAGATAGTATATTTATATGTGAAATCCCTCTCCCTTCAATATTCTTTCATGAATTGTTCAAGTGACCAATTCTACATTTGCTGACTTTCAATAAGTTTACTACCTATACTTATTATGTGTGAAGTCATTACTCCCCATGTTATAAGCATACGAAACATATATAAATTCAGATTTATGACATTCAATTTATTCAACCATTTACTCATAGGATATACATGAAGCACATGAGTAAATGACAAACCACTCCAAAAGATATGAGTGAAGAACACTGACTAGTCAAATAATTAACTAGCCATGGGAGGATTCTTTTTCATTCAATATTTCAGATCCAATGATTTTATTCAAACAGCAAGTAAAATTGAAAATACGCTCCATGCAAAACACATATCATGTGACGAATAAAAATATAGCTCCGAGTAAGGTATACCGATAGTTTTGAAGACGAAAGAGGGGATGCCTTCCGGGGCATCCCCAAGCTTAGGTACTTGAGTCTTCCTTGAATATTGCCTTGGGGTGCCTTGGGCATCCCCAATCTTAGGGTCTTTCCACTCCTTATTCTCCTCATATCGATATCTCACCCAAAACTTGAAAACTTCAATCACACAAAACTTAACCAAACTTTGTGAGATGGGTTAGTATGATAAAGACCAAACCATTCACTTTGGTACTGTCAAAGACAAGGTTCATAATTGTTCTCACACAATGCCTACTGTACCATATCATTTCTACAATTTATATTGAGGAATATAAGTCATTGAAATTAGAAAACAAGCAAACTATGCAATGAAAACAGAATCTGTCAGAAACAGAATAGTCTGTAATGATCTGAACATAAACCATACTTATGCTACTCCAAAAATTATGAAATAAATTGGTGGACGTGAGGAATTTGCCTATTAATCTTCTGCAAAAAGAATCAGCACAAAAAAATCTTCTGTAAAAAATGACGTCTATTCTCGTGAGCGCAAAGTTTCTGTTTCTTTACAGCAAGATCACATTAACTTTCTCCCATGTCTTCCCAAAGGTCTTACTTGGCACTTTATTGAAACAAAAGCTATAAAACATGATTACTACAGTAGCTTAATCATGTAAACACACAAAAACAGCAAGGGTAAATATTGGGTTCTCTCCCAACAAGCGCTTTTCTTTAATGCCATTTAGCTAGGCATGATGATTTTAATGAGGCTCACATAAAAGATAGGAATTGAAGCACAAAGAGAGCATCTTGAACAATATGACCAGAACATTTAAATATAACCTACTTCCTATGCCTAGGGATTTTGTGAGCACACAATTTATAAGAACAACAATCAACTAGCATAGGAAGGCAAAACAAGTATAACTTCAAAACTTTAAGCACATAGAGAGGAAACTTGATATTATTGCAACTCCTACAAGCATGTATTCCTCCCTCATAATAATTTTCAGTAGCATCATGGATAGCAACTTTGTTCTCATACTCAATTGGAACCTCTTCCGAAATAGTGGAATCATTACTAGCTAAAGTTGACACTCTTCCAAATCCACTTTCATAAATATCACACTAAGATTCAACACCCTCCAAAATAGTGGGATCACTAATTCCTAAAGTTGACACTCTTCCAAACCCACTTTAAATGATAGTATTATTCATACTCCAAAAGATATAAGTGAAGTTCATGGAGCATTCTACAATTAATATAGACTAACCAATATCCAAGCTCAAAATGTATAAGTGAAGCACATGAAGCATTCTATAAAACCATACTCAAAAGATTTAAGTGAAGCACAAAGAGCAATTCTATAAGATCATTCTTAAAAGATATAAGTGAATCACATGAAGTATTCTATAAATAAATGAAGGGATATCTCATGCTAGCATGGTTCTTAAAGGAAAAACAAAAACACAAAGGACACAAATCATGTGAACAAAACAAAAACCGAGGTATACCGATAATTGTTGAAGAAGAAAGATGGGATGCCAACCGGGGCCTCCCCAAGCTTAGATGCTTGAGTATCCTTTGAAATATTTACATGGGGTGCCTTGGGCATCCCCAAGCTTGAACTATTGCCTCTCTTTATTCTTCTCATATTGATAGCTCCTCGACCTTCGGACTCTTCATCCACAAAAACTTAACAAAAACTTTGTGAGATCCGTTAGTGTAATGAAGCAAATCACTACCTTGAGGTACTGTAATAAACTCATTCTTTATTTATATTGGTGCTAAACCTACTGTATTCCAACTTCTCTATGGTTTATAAATTATTTTATTAGCCATAGATTCATCAAAATAAGCAAACAACACACGAAAAACAGAATCTGTTAAAAACAGAACAGTCTGTAGTAATCTGGAAGTTTAGCAAACTTCTGTAACTCCTAAAATTATGAACTAAATTTGAAAATTTGAAAATTTTGTACAGAAGTAATGTGCAAAAAGTTTCAGACCCATTTGACTTTCCAGCAAAAAAATTAAATTCACGCACTACAGCCAAAGTTTCTGTTTTTGTTCTGCACATAGTAAACAACCAATCTAATCATCCTAAAACCAAAGCTTGGCACATTATTTTTATAATAAAATGAATATATAAAAGGGGACAATTATTTACATAGAAACTTCCATGAAAAATCCTACATTGTTTCCGTGAGCATGAACACAAGTGCTCAAGGTCGACCCTCACTTCTTCAATGCATAACTTTCCAATCACTTCTCTTTTTGAAAAACTTTTTAGGCATGAGAGGCCAGTAATTTTTTTTGTATTTTCATTCTTTTAAAAAAATTGTATGTTTCACCCACAACTAAACAGAAACAAAAAGGAAAAACAAAATCTACTTAGTGAAGAAAGCAAACAAGCACACACAAGAATATCAACCCCACGCTATTGCTCCCCGGCAACGGCGCCAGAAAAGAGCTTGATAATCCCCAAGTGCAGGGAATCATCGTAGCAATTTCCAAAGGTGGAAGTGATAAGTATGGAGTGTCAAACCCACAAGGAGCTAAAGGTAAGATCAATATTCTCTCAAGCCCTATCTGCCACTGATACGACTCTACGTGCACCGAACGTTTGCTTCCAACTAGAAACGAGAAATAAAACTACGTTGTGGGTATGAAGAGGATAACTTTGCATGATATCGGAGAGCTAAAATATAAAAGTAGGTGCTGTTATCATAAAGTTAGAATATATTACTAAATATTATAAATAGCGAGTGTGGAATAATGGTGGATCGGTGTGCGGAATTGTCCTAGGCAATTGTTAACAAGACCGGTAATCACTATTGCAGTTTCATATGAGGGAGAGGCATAAGCTAACATACTTTCTCTACTTGGATCATATGCACTTATGATTGGAACTCTAGCAAGCATCCGCAACTACTAAAGATCATTAAGGTAAAACCCAACCATAGCATTAAAGCATCAAGTCCTCTTTATTCCCATACGCAACAATCCCTCTTACTCGGGTTTGTGTTTCAGTCACTCACCAACCCACTATAAGCGAATCATGAACGTATTGCAACACCCTACAGCGGGAATCCCTCACGCTTGCGCGACACGGAGGGCACCAATAGGACAGCACCAAAGTAAAACATACAACTCATACCAATCTAGATCATCAATCAACCCAAAGACAAAAGATATCTACTCAAAACATCATAGGATGGCAACACATCATTGGATCATAATATGTGGCATAAAGCACCATGTTCAAGTAGGGATTACAGCGGGTGCGGGAGAGTGGACCGCGTAAAAGAGATGAGGATGGTGATGATGATGGTGATGTTGATGAAGACGATCACCGTGGCGATGATTCCCCTCCCGATGGCACTCCGGCGCCACCGGAAGAGAGGAGGAGAGGTTCTCCCCCTTGTGCTTCCTCCTCCATGGCCTCCACCCTCTGGTCCTTGGCCTTCATGGTGATGATGGCCCCTCCGGGATACTCCTCCATGGCCACCGGTGATGATGGCCCCCTCCGGCAGCCTGCCGGAGAGGGCCTAGATTGACTTCTCGTGGCTACAGAGGCTTGCGGCGGCGGAACTTCCGATCTAGGTTTCTTTCTGGAAGTTTGGGTATATATAGAAGAGTTTTGCGTTGATTTCACGTTAGGGGGGTCTCCGGGTTGTCCACGAGGCAGGGGGCGCGCCCTAGGGGGGTGGGCGCGCCCCCCACCCTCGTGGGCATCCCGGGACTCTTCTGGCCTGCTTCTGGTACTCCATGGGCGTCTTCTGGTCCAAAAATGATCTCCGTCAAGTGGCACGTCAATTGGACTCCGTTTAGTTTTCCTTTTCTGCGATACTCTAAAACAAGGAGAAAATAGAAACTGGCACTGGGCTCTAGGTTAATAGGTTAGTCCCAAAAATCATATAAAATATCATATAAATGCATATAAAACATCCTAGAAGGATAGTATAATAGCATGAATACTTCATAAATTATAGATACGTTGGAGACGTATCATCATCGAACGTTAAGTGTGCGGACCCTACGGGTTCGAGAACTATGTAGACATGACCACATCTCCCGTCAATAACCAATAGCACAACCTGGATGCTCATATTGGCTCCTACATATTCTACGAAGATCTTTATCGGTCAAACCGCATATCAACATATGTTGTTCCCTTTGTCATCGGTATGTTACTTGCCCGAGATTCGATTGTCGGTATCCTCATACCTAGTTCAATCTCGTTACCGGCAAGTCTCTTTACTCGTTCCTAAATGCATCATCCCGCGACTAACTCATTAGTCACAATGCTTGCAAGGCTTATAGTGATGTGCATTACCGAGAGGGCCCAAAGATACCTCTCCGATACACGGAGTGACAAATCCTAATCTCGATCTATGCCAACTCAACAAACACCATCAGAGACACCTGTAGAGCATCTTTATAATAACCCAGTTATGTTGTGATGTTTGATAGCACAAAAGGTGTTCCTCCGGTATTCGGGAGTTGCATAATCTCATAGTCTGAGGAACATGTATAAGTCATGAAGAAAGCAGTAGCAATGAAACTGTAACGATCATAATGCTAAGCTAACGAATGGGTCTTGTCCATCACATCATTCTCCTAATGATGTGACCCCGTTCATAAAATGACAACACATGTCTATGGTTAGGAAACATAACCATCTTTGATAAATGAGCTAGTCAAGTAGTGGCATACTAGGGACACTTTGTTTTGTCTATGTATTCACACATGTACTAAGTTTCCGGTTAATACAATTCTAGCATGAATAATAAATATTTATCATGAAATAAGGAAATAAATAATAACATTATTATTGCCTCTAGGGCATATTTCCTTCAGTCTCCCACTTGCACTAGTAAAGTACACATCAATAACATGTATATCAAATATACCTTTGTTCATTTTGCCATCCTTCTTATCCGCCAAGTATCTAGGGGCAGTTCCACTTCCAGTGACCATTTCCTTTGCAGTAGAAGCACTCAGTTTCAGGCTTGAGTCTAGCTTTGGGTTTCTTCACGGGAGTGACAACTTGCTTGTCATTCTTCTTGAAGTTCCCTTTCTATTATTTTGCCTTTTTTTCTTGAAACTAGTGGTCTTGTAAACCATCAACACTTGATGCTCTTTCTTGATTTCTACCTTCGCCATTTCAACATCGCGAAGAGCTCGGGAATTACTTTCGTCATCCCTTGCATATTATAGTTCATCACGAAGTTCTAGTAACTTGGTGATAGTGAGTAGAGAACTTTACCAATTACTATCTTATCTGGAAGATTAACTCCCACTTGATTTAAGCAATTGTAGTACCCAGACAATCTGAGCACATGCTCACTGGTTGAGCCATTCTCCTCCATTTTGTAGGCAAAGTACTGTCAGAGGTCTCATACCTCTCGACACGGGCATGAGTATGAAATACCAATTTCAACTCTTGGAACATCTTATATGCTCCATGGCGTTCAAAACATTTTTGAAGTCCCGGTTCTAAGCCGTAAAGCATGGTGCACTAAACTATCAAGTAGTCATCATACCGAGCTTTGTCAAACGTTCATAACATCCGTATCTGCTCCTGCAATAGGTCTGTCATCTAGCGGTGCATCAAGGACATAATTCTTCTGTGCAGCAATGAGGATAATCCTTAGATCACGGACCAAGTCCGCATCATTGCTACTATTATCTTTCAACTTAGTTTTCTCTAGGAACATATCATAAATAAAAAGGGGAAGCTATTTGCGAGCTATTGATCTACAACATAGATATGCAAATACTATCAGGACTAAGTTCATGATAAATTTAAGTTCAATTAATCATATTACTTAAGAACTCCCACTTAGATAGACATCCCTCGAGTCATCTAAATGATCACGTGATCCATATAAACTAAACCATGTCTAATCATCACGTGAGATGGAGTAGTTTTCAATGGTGAACATCACTATGTTGATCATATCTACTATATGATTCACGTTCGACCTTTCGGTCGCAAGTGTTCCGAGGCCATATCTGCATATGCTAGGCTCGTCAAGTTTAACCCGAGTATTCTGCATGTGCAAAACTGGCTTGCACCCGTTGTATGTGAACGTAGAGCTTATCACACCCGGTCATCACGTGGTGTCTCAGCACGAAGAACTGTCGCAACGGTGCATACTCAGGGAGAACACTTATACCTTGAAATTTTAGCAAGGGATCATTTTATAAAGCTACTGCCGAACCAAGCAATATAAGATGTATAAATGATAAACATCACATGCAATCAAAATATGTGACATGATATGGCCATCATCATCTTGTGCCTTTGATCTCGATCTCCAAAGTACCGTCATGAGTTCTATCGTCACCGGCATGACACCATGATCTCTATCAACGTGTCGTCATATGGTCGTCTCGCCAACTATTTATTTTGCAACTATTGCTATCGCATAGTGATAAAGTAAAGCAATTACATGGCACTTGCATCTTATGCAATAAAGAGACAACCATAAGGCTCCTGCCAGTTGCCGATAATTTCAAAAACATGATCATCTCATACAATAATTTATATCTCATCACGTCTTGACCATATCATATCACAACATGCCCTGCAAAAACAAGTTAGACGTCATCTACTTTGTTGTTGCAAGTTTTACATGGCTGCTACGGGCTTAGCAAGAACTGTTCCTACCTACGCATCAAAACACCCCGATTTTTCGTCAAGTGTGCTGTTTTAACCTTCAACAAGGACCGGGCGTAGTCACACTCGATTCAACTAAAGTTGGAGAAACAAACACCCATTAGCCACCTGTGTGCAAAGCACGGCGGTAGAACCAGTCTCATGAACGCGGTCATGTAATGTCGGTCTGAGCCGCTTCATCCAACAATACCGCCGAATCAAAGTATGACATGCTGGTAAGCAGTATGACTATTATCTCCCACAACTCTTTGTGTTCTACTCGTTCATATAACATCTACGCATAGACCTGGCTCGGATGCCACTGTTGGGGAACGTAGTATTTCAAAAAAATTCCTACACACACGGAAGATCCATCTAGGTGATGCATTGCAACGAGAGGGGAGAGTGTTGTCCACGTACCCTCGTAGACCGAAAGCGGAAGCGCCTAATCAACGCGGTTGATGTAGTCATACGTCTTCACGATCCGACCGATCCAGGTACCGAACGTACGGCACCTCCGTGTTCAGCACACGTTCAGTTCGATGACGTCCCATGAACTCTTGATCCAGTTGAGGTCGAGGGAGAGTTCCGTCAGCACGACGGCGTGGCGCTGGTGATGATGAAGTTACCGACGCAGGACTTTGCTTAAGCGCTACGACGATATGACCGAGGTGTGTAACTATGCAGGGGGGCACCGCACACGGCTAAGATAAATCTTGGAGTGCCTTTGGGGTGCCCCCTGCCCACGTATATAAAGGAGGGAGGAAGAGGAGGCCGGCCCTAGAGGGGGCACGCCAAGGTGTGGGGAATCCTACTAGGACTCCCTAGTCCAAGTAGGATTCCCCTCCTCTTTCCTATCGGAGTAGGAGAGAAGGAAAGAGAGGGAGAGGGAGAAGGAAAGGGGGGCCGCGCTCCCACCCCTTGTCCAATTCGGTTTGGGCAGGGGGGACGTGCACGCCACCTCTTGGCCCTTCTCCCCTCTCTCCACTAAAGCCCAATAAGGCCCATTACTTCTCCTGCCGAATTCCCGTAACTCCCCGGTACTTCGAAAAATACCCGAATCACTCGGAACCTTTCCGATGTCCGAATATAGCCTTCCAATACATCGATATTTATGTCTCAACCATTTCGAGACTCCTCGTCATGTCCGTGATCTCATCCGGGACTCCGAACAACCTTCGGTACATCAAATCACATAACTCATAATACAAATCGTCATCGAACGTTAAGCGTGCGGACCCTACGGGTTCGAGAACTATGTAGACATGACCAAGACACATCTCCGGTCAATAACCAATAGCGGAACCTGGATGCTCATATTGGCTCCTACATATTATACGAAGATCTTTATCGGTCAAACCGCATAACAACATACGTTGTTCCCTTTGTCATCGGTATGTTACTTGCCCGAGATTCGATCGTCGGTATCCTCATACCTAGTTCTATCTCATTACCGGCAAGTCTCTTTACTCATTCTGTAATGCGTCATCCCGCAACTAACTCATTAGTCACAATGCTTGCAAGGCTTATAGTGATGTGCATTACCGAGAGGGCCCAGAGATACATCTCCGATACACGGAGTGACAAATCCTAATCTCGATCTATGCCAACTCAACAAACACCATCGGAGACACCTGTAGAGCATCTTTACAATCACCCAGTTATGTTGTGACGTTTGATAGCACACAAGGTGTTCCTCCGGTATTCGGGAGTTGCATAATCTCATAGTCTGAGGAACATGTATAAGTCATGAAGAAAGCAGTAGCAATGAAACTGTAACGATCATAATGCTAAGCTAACGAATGGGTCTTGTCCATCACATCATTCTCCTAATGATGTGACCCCGTTCATCAAATGACAACACATGTCTATGGTTAGGAAACATAACCATCTTTGATAAACGAGCTAGTCAAGTAGAGGCATACTAGGGACACTTTGTTTTGTCTATGTATTCACACATGTACTAAGTTTCCAGTTAATACAATTCTAGCATGAATAATAAACATTTATCATGAAATAAGGAAATAAATAATAACATTATTATTGCCTCTAGGGCATATTTCCATCACAAACACTAAGCATAATATCTGGCCTAGATGCACATAAATACAATAAAGAACCAATCATGGAGCGGTATACCTTTTGATCAAAGTCAATACCATTTTCATCAGTGCAAAGATGGCCATTTGTGGGCATAGGGATTTTGACGCCTTTGCAATCTTGCATGCCGAATTTCCTTAGTACATCTTTGAGGTATTTCTCCTGAGATATGAATATGCCATTGGGCTATTGATGAATTTGAAGACCTAAGAAGAATTTCAATTGTCCCATCATAAGACATTTGATATTCTTCACTCATCATATAGGCAAATTCATCACTCTAACGTTGGTCAGTACAGCCAAAGATGATATCATCAACATATATTTGGCACACAAACAATTCACCATCATAGGTTTTAGTGAAAAGAGTTGGGTCAAGTGAACCGGGTTTGAAGCCTTTCTTCATGAGGAATTCCTTCAAAGTTCATACCACAGCCGAGGGGCCTGCTTGAGGCCATAGAGGGCCTTATTGAGTCTGTAGACTTGGTCAGGATGCTTTGGATCTTCAAACCTGGGGGTTGAGCAACATATACTTCTTCCTCAAGCTTACCATTGAGGAATGCACTTTTCACATCCATTTGATATAAGATGATGTCCTGATGGTTAGCATAAGCAAGTAATATGTGAATAGCCTCAAGTCTAGCAACAGGAGCAAAAGTTTCATCGAAATCAATTCCTTCAACCTGTGTGTAGCCTTGAGCTACAAGCTGTGCCTTATTCCTCACCACAAGGCCATTTTCATCTTGCTTGTTGCGGTATATCCACTTAGTGCCGATGATATTGTGCTTGCGAGGGTCTGGTCACTTGACAAGTTCCCAGACGTTGTTGAGCTCGAACTGATGTAATTCCTCTTGCATATCTTGAATCCACTCAGGCTCCATAAATGCTTCATCTACCTTAGTGGGCTCTGTGATAGAGACGAAAGTGAAATGCCCACAAAAGTTAGACAAATGTGAAGCTTTTGAGCGTGTGAGAGGACCTGGTGCGTTGATGTCGCTGATGATTTTCTCAATCTGCACTTCATTTGCAACGCGAGGATGAGCGGGTTGGCGACGAGGAATTGGATCAGCATTTTCTTCAGAGCCATTTTCCTCAGGTGCACCAGCATGATGTTCTTCACGATCTGGAATGACTTCTTCAGCAGATTCTTCGGTAGGAATGACATCCTCAGTATTGAACTTGATGGTTTCCTCAGGTGACTGTTCATCTAGCACAGGAGGTAGGTGCTCTCTTTGCGAGCCATTAGTTTTATTGAACCGCACATCTATAGTTTCAACAACCTTGTGGCGAACGGTGTTGAAGACTCTGTAGGTGTGAGAGTCCTTTCCGTAACCAAGCATAAAACCTTCATGTGCTTTCGGTGCAAATTTAGAATTGTGATGAGGATCTCTAATCCAACATTTAGCACCGAAAACTCTGAAATAACTCACATTGGGTTTCTTGTCAGTGAGGAGTTCATATGCTGTCTTCTTGAAGAATTTGTGAAGATATACCCTGTTGATGATGTGGCACACAGTATCAATTGCCTCGATCCAGAAATGACGAGGTGTCTTGTATTCATCAAGCATAGTGCGAGCCATCTCAACAAGAGTCCTGTTCTTCTGCTCCACGACGCCATTCTGCTGAGGAGTATAAGGAGCAGATAACTCATGAGTAATACCAAGTTCGTCAAGATAGTCATCAAGACCAGTATTCTTGAACTCAGTTCCATTGTCACTTCTGATGTGCTTGATCTTCAGACCAAAGTTGGTTGAAGCCCTCGAGGAAAAACGTTTGAAGACTTCCTGCACTTCACGTTTGTAAGTGACAATATGCACCCATGTGTAACGAGAGTAATCATCAACAATAACAAAGCCATATAGAGATGCTTCATTGGTGAATGCAGAATAATGATTAGGACCAAAGAGATCCATGTGAAGCAATTCAAATGGTCGAGTGGTAGTCATGATAGTCTTCGCTGGATGGTTGGCCTTGGTCATCTTTCCAGCTTCACAGGCTCCGCACAAGTGATCCTTGAGGAATTTGACATTCCCAATGCCAATGACATGCTTCTTCTTCGCGAGCGTGTGCAAGTTCCTCATGCCAGCATGACCAAGTCGTCGATGCCATAGCCAGTCTTCTGAAGCTTTTGCAAGTAGACATATGGCAGGTTGTGGTCCTGTAGAGAAATCAACAATATACAGATATCCTCTCCTAAAGCCTTCGAAGACTTTGGAATGGTCAGCTTCCATGATCACAACACAACCGTACTTGCCAAAGACAACAACCATATCAAGATCACAAAGCATTGAGACTGACATGAATCCTAAGGACTCGACAAGCATGACTTTGTCCATGTGTCGATCCTTTGAGATCGCAGCCTTACCTAGACCCAATACCTTGCTTTTGCCTTTGTCAGCATAGGTGATATGCTTCATATGCGATGGAGAAAGGGGAGCATCCATCAATAAGCTCTTGTCACCAGTCATGTGATTTGTACATCCACTATCGAGGACCCACTCACTGGCTTTGGGTTGATCATCCTGCAGATGAATTAGTGCAGCTTATGAACTCATATACCTCATCAGTGAAGAATATGATATCAACATCAGATCAATTTCATCAAGGAATTTGAACAGATATAGTAGTATGAGGACGTGAGAAATGAAAAAATAATTTCTTCAGGTTTAGCTTGCGTCCTTTCAAGCATTTTCAGGTCTCCAGCAAATTCTTCAGACGTTTAAGCACATCTGGAGACCTGACCCTGCATAAGAGATTTGTTCTTTTTCTTCACCACCCACATCTGAAGGGGTGGCAAAGAGTTCATCATTCTGCGAGCTCCATAAGAGAAAGGTGGCGTAGAAGCCAGTCCACTTCATTTCACATAAGAGGAGTTAGGGTAACCATATGAATAAGCAGAGAAATTCTTCGAGGACTTATGAACATAATGGTTAGAAGAATAATGCACATATTCATAGCCCTTAGATCTTCCCTGCGAAACAGAAGTATTAGCACGATGATGTTCATATGAGGACTTTGATCCTTTTGAGGAATTTGATCCATGTGAGGAATTTGGTCCGTATGAGGACTTGGATCCGTATGAAGAATTTGGTCCATATGAAGAATTTGGTCCATATGAAGAATTTGATCTGGGGTTCCTATTCTTCACAGGTGGTGTCATGATGACATTCACCTGAAGACTTTCAAGGCGCCTTTTGGGAACCCAGATTTTCTTCATAGGGGAACTGTTCATGCAGTTAGTGCCAACATATCTAGCAAATACTTCACCATTCTGATTTTTGAATAGCTTATAGTTGGAGTCAAATGACTCATCAGAAGAATGAGGAGATTCACATGTAAAGCCAGATAAAGTAGATGGATCTACTGGAGGTCCCTTCGCAGCAACCCATGAGGTTTTGGGATACTGCTCAGGCTTCCAGTATGTCCCATCAGCATTGAGTTTCCTCTCAAAGGCAATACCCTCTTTCCTAGGTTTCCTGTTGAGGATCTGCTTTTTAAGGACATCACAAAGAGCCTGATGCCCTTTGAGGCTTTTGTACATGCCTGTCATATACAATTCCTTCAGCCCTGCATTGTCAGTGATACTAGCAATATCCTTAGATGAGGAATTAGTGATAGCAGAGACAGATGAAGAATTTATAGCAGTAGAACCATTTGAACATTTAGGTGAAGAATTAGCAGATTCACGTTCAATGCACTTCAAACATGGAGGAATAAATTCTTCCTGAGCAGCGCTGATTCGTTGAGCAAGTAATGAATCACACTCCTTCTAAAGATCTTCATAGCTCTCCCTTAGCTTCTCAAGATCTTGCTTTCTTTGAAGAAATTCATAAGAAAGCTTCTCATGATCAGATAAGAGAGTGTTATGATGACTTTGAAGATTTTCAAACTTGGACTGAAGTCTCTGAAGATTTTCAGTCAAAGTTTTGGTGCGGTCCATTTCTTTGCCCAACATATCATCACTCTTATCAAGCATATTTTGAACCTTTTCAAAAGCCTTTTGTTGTTTCACAGCAATATTAGCAAGTTTAGAGTAGCTAGGCTTGAGATTTTCATCAGATTCATTCTCACTTGATTAAGAGGAGGGGTATTTGAGTACCTTGGCACCCTTTGCCATGAAGCAATAGGTGGGAGTGTAGTCATCATCGTCATCATCAGCCCTGTTGTGGAAGCCATTTTCCTCAGAGTTGAAGATGGACTTGCTGACGAACGCAGTAGCGAGGGCTAGGCTTGCCACACCATATTTCGGCTCCTCAGATGCCTCCTCTTCCTCATGTTCCTTAGATTCAGCTTCAGAGTCCATTTCCTTGTCAATGAATGCCCGAGCCTTCTTAGAGCTGCTCTTCTTGTGAGATGAAGACTTCGAGGATTTTGATGATGAAGACTTTGAAGATTTCTTCTTCTACTTTGAGTCATTAGAACTGTAGTCCTTGTATTTCTTCTTCTTTGATTCCTTTTCCCACTGAGGAAAATCTTGAATGTAGTGACCAAGTTTCTTCCATTTGTGGCATAGTCTCTTCTGGTAGTCACGGGATGAGGAATCATCACTTCTTGAGAATTTTCCAAAGCGACCACGTATTGAGAACTTCTGGAATTTACTCACGAGCATTGCTAGCTCCTAGCTCAGTTCTTCAGGATCACCAAGGCTGCTACCAGAATCCTCACCTTCAGATTCAGATATTGCCTTGGCCTTCAGAGCGCGTGATCTGCCATAGCTCGGATCATAGAGATCTCTCTTCTCAGCAAGCTGGAACTCATGAGTGTTTAGCCTCTCGAGGATATCAGCGGGATCAAGTGACTTGTAGTCTCCATGTTCTTGTATCATCAGTGCCAGAGTGTCAAATGAGGAATCAAGCGATCTCAACAATTTCTTCACCACCTCACGATCGATGATGTCAGTGGCACCAAGTGCTTGAAGCTCATTTGAGATGTCAGTGAGGCGATCGAAGGTTTGTTGAATATTTTCATTGTCGAGTCTTTTGAAGCGGTTGAAGAGATTGCGAAGAACGTCAACTCGAGAGTCACGCTGTGTTGAGACTCCTTCATTAACCTTGGACAGCCTATCCCAGATGAGCTTAGCTGTCTCCAAAGCACTCACTCTGCCATACTGCCCTTTGCTCAAATGGCCACATATGATGTTCTTCGCTTGAGAATCGAGTTGCTTGAATCTCTTCACATCAGCAGCATTCAGGGAAGGTGAGATAGTGGGAACGCCATTCTCCACAATGTACCAGAGATCGTTGTCAATTGCCTCAAGATGCATACGCATCTTATTCTCCCAGTAGGGGTAGTCCGCCCCACCGAAGGTAGGACACCCAGCAGAGACTTTGATCATACCTGCAGTCGACATAACTAAAACTCCAGGAGGTTAAACCAAAATCACACAAAACAAGGGAGTACCTCGCTCTGATACCAATTGAAAGTGTGTTAAGTCGACTAGAGGGGGGTGAATAGGCGATTTTTATGAATTCTTCACTAAGGAATTTTAGGGTGAGGAAATTTCTAAGTGAAGAACTACTTGGCAGTGGAATATACTCAGATGCAAGCATTACAGAACATAAGCACAGTCATCATGATGAAATGAAACGAGCACAGAGTATAGGAAGCGTAAACATGGGATAAGCAGGATGAAGACAAACAGACTGAAGAAATTGAGAAAGTCTTTAGTCAAAGTCTTCAAACAAATATGAACAAGCACACAACACGGTAATGAGGAAATGGAAGGGATGAGGAAATAGAACTAGTAGGCTTGGTGAAGACAGTGATTTGGTAGCCCAGTTCCAACTGCTGTGACAGTTGTACGTCTGGTTGGAGCGGCTAGGTATTTAAACCTGAGGGCACACAGTCCCGGATACACAGTCCTCACCGTATTCTCCTTGAGCTAAGGTCACACAGACCTCACCCAATCACTCTTGGTAAGTCTTCAGGTGACTTCCAAACCTTCACAAACTCGGTCACTCGGCGATCCACAATTTCCTATTGGATGCTCTAGACCATGACGCCTAACCGTCTGGAAGATGCACAGTCTTCAAAGGTAACAAGCTTCGGATCCACACAGGAATTTCTTCAGTGATGCTAAATCACTTTGGGTTTGTAGGTGTTTGGGTATGGGTTTTCCTCACTTGATGATTTTCGCTCAAAGTCCTCAAAGGATGGGATGCTCTCAATTGACAAGTGTCAGTTTCTCTCGGAGCAGCCAACCAGCTAGTGGTTGTAGGGGGCGGCTATTTATAGCCTAGGGAGCAACCCGACATGATAAGACATAAATGCCCTTCAATGATATGACCGTTAGGTGGGTAAGATATTTTGGGACAGCTGGCGCATAGTGATACGTTTCCAACGTATCTATAATTTTTGATTGTTCCATGCTATTATATTATCCATCTTGGATGTTTTATGGGCTTTACTATGCACTTTTATATTACTTTTGGGACTAACCTATTGACCCAGAGCCCAGTGCCAATTTCTGTTTTTTCCTTGTTTCAGTGTTTCGCAGAAAAGGAATATCAAACGGAGTCCAAACGGAATGAAACCTTCGAAAAAGTTATTTTTGGAAAGAAAGCAATACAGGAGACTTGGAGTGCACGTCAGGGAATCGACGAGGAAGGCACGAGGCAGGGGGCGCGCCCACCCCCCCGGGCGCGCCCTCCACCCTCGTGGGCCCCTCGTGGCTCCCCTGACGTATTTCTTCCTCCTATATATATACCAATATACCCTAAAACCATCGGGGGACAGAATAGATCGGGAGTTCCGCCACCGCAAGCCTCTGTAGCCACCAAAAACCAATCGGGACCCTGTTCCGGCACCCTGCCGGAGGGGGGAACCCTCACCGGTGGCCATCTTCATCATCCCGGCGCTCTCCATGACGAGGAGGGAGTAGTTCACCCTCAGGGCTGAGGGTATGTACCAGTAGCTATGTGTTTGACCTCTCTCTCTCTCTCGTGTTCTTGATTTGGCACGATCTTGATGTATCGCGAGCTTTGCTATTATAGTTGGATCTTATGATGTTTCTTCCCCTCTACTCTTGTAATGGATTGAGTTTTCCCTATGAAGTTATCTTATCGGATTGAGAATTTAAGGATTTGAGAACACTTGATGTATGTCTTGCCGTGCTTATTTGTGGTGACAATGGGATATCACGTGATCCACTTGATGTATGTTTTGGTGATCAACTTGCGGGTTCCACCCATGAACCTATGCATAGGGGTTGGCACACGTTTTCGTCTTGACTCTCCGGTAGAAACTTTGGGGCACTCTTTGAGGTTCTATGTGTTGGTTGAATAGATGAATCTGAGATTGTGTGATGCATATCGTATAATCATACCCATGGATACTTGAGGTGACATTGGTGTATCTAGGTGACATTAGGGTTTTGGTTGATGTGTGTCTTAAGGTGTTATTTTACTACGAACTCTAGGGCTGTTTGTGACACTTATAGGAATAGCCCAATGGATTGATCGGAAAGAATAACTTTGAGGTGGTTTCGTACCCTACCATAATCTCTTCGTTTGTTCTCCGCTATTAGTGACTTTGGAGTGACTCTTTGTTGCATGTTGAGGGATAGTTATATGATCCAATTATGTTATTATTGTTGAGAGAACTTGCACTGGTGAAAGTATGAACCCTAGTCCTTGTTTCCTAGCATTGCAATACCGTTTACGCTCACTTTTATCATTAGTTACCTTGCTGTTTTTATATTTTCAGATTACAAAAACCTATATCTACCCTCCATATTGCACTTGTATCACCATCTCTTCGCCGAACTAGTGCACCTATACAATTTACCATTGTATTGGGTGTGTTGGGGACACAAGAGACTCTTTGTTATTTGGTTGCAGGGTTGCTTGAGAGAGACCATCTTCAACCTACGCCTCCCACGGATTGATAAACCTTAGGTCATCCACTTGAGGGAAATTTGCTACTGTCTTACAAACCTCTGCACTTGGAGGGCCCACAACGTCTACAAGAAGAAGGTTGTGTAGTAGACATCAAGGTCTTTTCTGGCGCCGTTGCCGGGGAGGCTAGGTAAGCGGCACTCACACTCCGTCAACTAAGCTCTTTTCTGGCGCCGTTGCCGGGGAGGTGAGTGCTTGAAGGTATATATTTAGATCTTGCAATCGAATCTTTTAGTTTCTTGTTTTATCACTAGTTTATATTATAAAAGAAAACTACAAAAAATGGAATTAAGGGTGCCTCATATGCTTCATCTTTTTAATATCTTTCGTGAGAATGATGGGAAGGAAAATTGTGCTCAAGTGCTAGGAGAAGAAATCTATAAAATGTTTGGCACTAGATCTTTGAAGTATGAGCATGATTGCAATGTTGTTAGTATGAATTCTTTGAATACCCATGATGCTAATGATATGCAAAGCCACAAGCTTGGGGAAGCTATGTTTGATGAAGATGATATTTTTTGTCCCCCAAGTTTGATGAGCAAATTTACTATGATGAAAGCATGCCTCCTATCTATGATGATTATTGTGATGACACGTATGCTTTAAAGAATAATGATAACCATGAAACTTGTCATCTTGATCTTAATTCTCAATCATATGATAGTTATTTTTTTGAGTTTGCTCCCACTACTCTTCATGAGAATAAATTTGCTTATGTGGAGAGTAATAAAAATTCTATGCTTGTAGATCATGAAAAGAATGCTTTAGGTGCTGGTTATATTGTTGAATTCATTCATGATGCTACTGAAAATTATTATGAGGGAGGAATATATGCTTGTAGGAATTGCAATAATATCAAGTTTCCTCTCTATGTGCTTAAAGTTTTGAAGTTATGCTTGTTTTGCTTTCCTATGCTAGTTGATTATTGTTCCCATAAGTTGTTTGCTCAAAAAATCCCTATGCATAGGAAGTGGGTTAGACTTAAATGTGCTAGTAATATTCTTCATGATGCTTTCTTTTTGTTTCAACTCTTATCTTTTATGTGAGCATCATTGAAATCGTCATGCCTAGCTAGGGGCGTTAAACGTTAGCGCTTGTTGGGAGGCAACCCAATTTTATTTTAGTTTCTTGCTTTTTGGTTCTGTTTATTAATAAATAAATCATCTAGCTTCTGTTTAGATGTGGTTTTGTGTTTTAATTAGTGTTTGTGCCAAGTAAGACCTATAGGATCTTCTTGGATGATAGTTATTTGATCTTGCTGAAAATTCCAGAAACTTTCTGTTCACGAAAACAATTGTTTAAAATCACCAGAACATGATAAAATACTGATTCAAATTGCAGCAGATCAATAAACAAATTTTATAGGTCGTCCTATTTTGGTAGAATTTTTGGAGTTCCAAAAGTTTGCGTTAGTTACAGATTACTACAGACTGTTCTGTTTTTGACAGATTCTGTTTTTCGTGTGTTGTTTGCTTATTTTGATGAATCTATGGCTAGTAAAATAGTTTATAAACCATAGAGAAGTTGGAATACAGTAGGTTTAACACCAATATAAATAAAGAATGAGTTCATTACAGTACCTTGAAGTGGTGTTTTGTTTTCTTTCGCTAACGGAGCTTACGAGTTTCTGTTGAGTTTTGTGTTGTGAAGTTTTCAAGTTTTGGGTAAAGATTCGATGGACCATGGAATAAGGAGTGGCAAGAGCCTAAGCTTGGGGATTCCCAAGGAACCCCAAGGTAATATTCAAGGACAACCAAGAGCCTAAGCTTGGGGATGCCCCGGATGGCATCCCCTCTTTCGTCTTCGTTCATCGGTAACTTTACTTGGAGCTATATTTTTATTCACCACATGATATGTGTTTTGCTTGGAGCGTCATTTTATTTTCTTTAGATTTGCTTGATGTTTTAATAAAGTAATAATATCTGAAATTATTAAATGGGAGAGTCTTCACATAGCTAAATAATTATTCAACTACTCATTGATCTTCACTTATATCTTTCGGAGTAGTTTGTCATTTGCTCTAGTGCTTCACTTATATCTTTTTAGAGCACGGCGGTGGTTATATTTTGAAGAAATAGATGAACTCTCATGCTTCACTTATATTATTTTGAGAGTCCTAAATAGCATGGTAATTTGCTTTGGCTATGAATTTAGTCCTAATATGATGGGCATCCAAGAGGGATATAATAAAAACTATCATATAAAGTGCATTGAATACTATGAGAAGTTTGATTCCTTATGGTTGTTTTGAGATATGAGGATGGTAATATTAGAGTCATGCTAGTTGAGTAGTTGTGAATTTGATAAATACTTGTTCTAAAGTTTGTGATTCCCGTAGCATGCACGTATGGTGAACCGTTATGTGATGAAGTCGGAGCATGATTTATTTATTCATTGTCCTCCTTATGAGTGGCGGTCGGGGACGAGCGATGGTCTTTTCCTACCAATCTATCCCCCTAGGAGCATGCGCGTAGTACTTTGTTTCAATAACTAATAGATTTTTGCAATAAGTATGTGAGTTCTTTATGACTAATGTTGAGTCCATGGATTATACGCACTCTCACCCTTCCACCATTGCTAGCCTCTCTAAATACTACGCACCTTTCGCCGGTATCATACACCCACCATATATCTTCCTCAAAACAGCCACCAAATCTACCTATTATGGCATTTCTATAGCCATTTCGAGATATATTTCCATGCTATTTTCAACCATTCCGTTTATTATGACACGCTCCATCATTGTCATATTGCTTTGCATGATCATGTAGTTGACATCGTATTTGTGGTAAAGCCACCTTTCGTAATTCTTTCATACATGTCACTCATGAGTCATTGCATATCCCGGTACACCGCCGGAGGCATTCATATAGAGTCATACTTGTTCTAAGTATTGAGTTGTAATTCTTGAGTTGTAAGTAAATAAAAGTGTGATGATTATCATTATTAGAGCATTGTCCCAGTGAGGAAAGAATGATGGAGACTATGATTCCCCCACAAGTCGGGACGAGACTCCGGACGAAAAAAATAAATAAAAGTGGCCAAAGAAGCCCAAATAAAAAAGAGAAAAAAGAGGCCATAAAAAAAGAAAAGGCCAAATAAAAAATGAGAGAAAAAGAGAGAAGGGGCAATGCTACTATCCTTTTACCACACTTGTGCTTCAAAGTAGCACCATGATCTTCATGATAAAGAGTCTCCTATGTTGTCACTTTCATACACTAGTGGGAATCTTTCATTATAGAACTTGGCTTGCATATTCCAATGATGGGCTTCCTCAAAATGCCCTAGGTCTTCGAGAGCAAGCGAGTTGGATGCACACCCACTTAGTTTCTTTTTGAGCTTTCATACACTTATAGCTCTAGTGCATCCATTGCATGGCAATCCCTACTCACTCACATTGATATCTATTGATGGGCATCTCCATAGCCCATTGATACGCCTAGTTGATGTGAGACTATCTTCTCCTTTTTGTCTTCTCCACAACCACCATTCTATTCCACCTATAGTGCTATGTCCATGGCTCACGCTCATGTATTGCGTGAAGATTGAAAAATTTTGAGAACATCAAAAGTATGAAACAATTGCTTGGCTTGTCATCGGGGTTGTGCATGATTTAAATATTTTGTGTGATGAAGATAGAGCATAGCCAGACTATATGATTTTGTAGGGATAGCTTGCTTTGGCCATGTTATTTTGAGAAGACATGATTGCTTTGTTAGTATGCTTGAAGTATTATTGTTTTCATGTCAATATTAAACTTTTGTTTTGAATCTTATGGATCTGAATATTCTTGCCACAATAAAGAAGATTACATTGATAATTATGTTAGGTAGCATTCCACATCAAAAATTCTGTTTTTATCATTTACCTACTCGAGGACGAGCATGAATTAAGCTTGGGGATGCTGATACGTCTCCAACGTATCTATAATTTTTTATTGTTCCATGCTATTATATTATCCATCTTGGATGTTTTATGGGCTTCACTATGCACTTTTATATTACTTTTGGGACTAACCTATTGACCCAGAGCCCAGTGCTAGTTTCTGTTTTTTCCCTTGTTTCAGTGTTTCGCAGAAAAGGAATATCAAACGGAGTCCAAACGGAATGAAACCTTCGGTAAAGTTATTTTTGGAAAGAAAGCAATACGGGAGACTTGGAGTGCACGTCAAGGAATCGACGAGGAGGGCACGAGGCAGGGGGCGCGCCCACCCCCCTGGGCGTGCCCTCCACCCTTGTGGGCCCCTCGTGGCTCCCCTGACGTATTTGTTCGTCCTATATATACCAATATACCCTAAAACCATCGGGGAACAGAATAGATCGGGAGTTCCGCCGCCGCAAGCCTCTGTAGCCACCAAAAACCAATCGGGACCCTGTTCCGGCACCCTGCCGGAGGGGGGAACCCTCACCAGTGGCCATCTTCATCATCCCGGCGCTCTCCATGATGAGGAGGGAGTAGTTCACCCTCGGGGCTGAGGGTATGTACCAGTAGCAATGTGTTTGACCTCTCTCTCTCGTGTTCTTGATTTGGCACGATCTTGATGTATCGCGAGCTTTGCTATTATAGTTGGATCTTATGATGTTTCTTCCCCTCTACTCTCTTGTAAAGGATTGAGTTTTCCCTTTGAAGTTATCTTATCGGATTGAGTCTTTAAGGATTTGAGAACACTTGATGTATGTCTTGCCGTGCTTATCTGTGGTGACAATGGGATATCACGTGATCCACTTGATGTATGTTTTGGTGATCAACTTGCGGGTTCCGCCCATGAACCTATGCATAGGGGTTGGCACACGTTTTCGTCTTGACTCTCTGGTAGAAACTTTGGGGCACTCTTTAAGGTTCTATGTGTTGGTTGAATAGATGAATCTGAGATTGTCTGATGCATATCGTATAATCATACCCACGGATACTTGAGGTGACATTGGAGTATCTAGGTGACATTAGGGTTTTGGTTGATGTGTGTCTTAAGGTGTTATTTTACTACGAACTCTAGGGCTGTTTGTGACACTTATAGGAATAGCCCAATGGATTGATCGGAAAGAATAACTTTGAGGTGGTTTCGTACCCTACCATAATCTCTTCGTTTGTTCTCCGCTATTAGTGACTTTGGAGTGACTCTTTGTTGCATGTTGAGGGGTAGTTATATGATCCAATTATGTTATTATTGTTGAGAGAACTTGCACTAGTGAAAGTATGAACGCTAGGCCTTGTTTCCTAGCATTGCAATACCGTTTACGCTCACTTTTATCATTAGTTACCTTGCTGTTTTTATATTTTCAGATTACAAAAACCTATATCTACCATCCATATTGCACTTGTATCACCATCTCTTCGCCGAACTAGTGCACCTATACAATTTACCATTGTATTTGGTGTGTTGGGGACACAAGAGACTCTTTGTTATTTGGTTGCAGGGTTGCTTGAGAGAGACCATCTTCAACCTACGCCTCCCACGGATTGATAAACCTTAGGTCATCCACTTGAGGGAAATTGGCTACTGTCCTACAAACCTCTGCACTTGGAGACCCAACAACGTCTACAAGAAGAAGGTTGTGTAGTAGACATCACATAGCACTGCAACGGTCGGAAATTTGTCTATCAAATTCCTCAAGGCTATCATGTTCCTCACTTGTAGGCAGTCCGCACTGGCGAATTCCTAACTCCTCAGTCAGAACAAATTCCTCAGAGACCATAAGATCTCCGTCTCTGTCACTGAAGAAATTGACTGAACTGCATGAGATTTCCAATGGCTTCACTCGAAAGGATTGGTAGGTGTAGGATTTTGAGATGAGCATCACTTGGAAACTTTTCCTTAGTTTTTCCTCGACCCCCTTTAACAGTACGGTGTTTCCTATGACTCAAGAAAGAGAAAATGAAACTATGAAAACAAAAGTATTCACGCTTCATATTCCTCGCATGAAAACCTAGTCTTCACGGTCACACCAATTTCTTCACTTTCAAAGTCTTCAGAAATCCAAAGTCTTCAATTGAAGGCATTCATTTTTAGGGGTCGACTTTCTTTGTAAATATCAAACTCCTCATAGACTTATAGACCTGTGTACACTCACAAACGCATTAGTCCCTTAACCTATAAGTCTTCAATGCACCAAAATCACTAAGGGGCACTAGATGCACTTACAAATATCAATTATGCACATCTCCAAATGAGCTGAAATTTCACGGAGAATTATTTTGGAATAAATAAAAAATATTGGAGAAAACAAATACCAGAGGGGGCCACCCAGGTGCCCACAAGGCACCAGGGCGCGCCCTAGTGGCTTGTGGGGCCCCTGGCCAGCCTCCGGTGCCCATCTTCTGGTATATAAGCCTATTTGCCCTAGAAAAAAATAAAGAGATTACTTTTGAGATGAAGCACCGCCGTCTCGAGGCGGAACCTGGGCAGGAGCACTTTTGCTCTCCAGCGGAGCGATTCCACCGGGGATACTTCCCTCCGGGAGGGGGAAATTGAAGCCATCGACATCACCAACAACCCTCTCAATGTGGGAGGACCAATCTACATCAACATCTTCAATAGCACCATCTCATCTTAAACCCTAGTTCATCTCTTGTATTTAATCTTTGTCTCAAAACCTCAGGTTGGTACATGTGGGTTGCTAGTAGTGTTGATTACATCTTGCAGTTGATGCTAGTTGGTTTATTTGGTGGAAGATTAAATTTTCAGATCCTTGATGCCATTCATTACCCCTCTGATCTTGAGCATGAATATCATTTGTGAGTGGTTACTTTTGTTCTTGAGGACACGGGTGAAGTCTTGCCATAAGTAATCATGTGAATTTGGTATTCGTTTGATATTTTGATGATATGTATGTTGTTGCTTCCTTTAGTGGTGTCATGTGAACATTGACTACATGACACTTCACCATCCTTGGGCTTAAGGGAAGACATTATGGAGTAGTGATTAGATGATGGGTTGCTAGAGTGACAGAAACTTAAACCCCAGTTTATGCACTATTCCGTAAGGGGCTGATTTGAATCCATATGTTTCATTCTATGATTAGATTTATCTTAATTCTTCTTTCTTAGTTGCGGATGCTTACGAGAGGGCTTAATCATAAGTGGGAGGCTTGTTCAAGTAAGAACAGCACCCAAGCACTGATCCACCCACATATCAAATTATCAAAGTAGCGAACGTGAATCAAACAAACATGATGAAAGTGACTAGATAAAATTCCCGTGTGTTCTCGAGAACGCTTTGCTTATTATAAGAGACCATTCCGACCTGTCCTTTCCTACAAAAGGGATTAGGCTACCTTGCTGCACTTTTGTTACCATTACTACTTATTGCTCATTACAAGTTATCTTGCTATCAAACTACTTGTTATTAGTAATTTTAGTGCTTGCAGAAAATACCTTGCTGAAAACAACTTGTCATTTCATTCTGCTCCTCGTTTGGTTTGACACTCTCACTTACCGAAAGGACTACAATTGATCCCCTATACTTATTGGTCATCACAGGACAAGAGAGACAACGTTAACCTGAAGTGGTATTCTAATAGCATCTTCAATAGATGATGTAAAATACATCAACAAAAAGTGCTAGATGTAAAATACATCAGCCGCTTATCTCTAAACGTAATTGTTGAAACTGAACTTAACTGTCGAAACTGAATGCACTAGTAGCAAAGAAGCAGTGCACGAATAGTTTTGGCCGCTCGGGCACTAGTGGCAGAGTAGCGGTGATCTAAATCGATAACCGCTCCATTAGGGAACGTACTACTAGAGAGCAGTCGAGGCAGCTGGTCGTGCAGCAGCTGCGCCCAGAGCACCAGCGTGTGCGAGAGCCGGGGCAGCTGGTCGTGTAGCAGCATCTCGGGTAGCGGCAGCAGGAGCACGGACGAGAGCCGTTGATGTTGCTCGTGCACCAGCAGCAGCAGCGCGAGCAAGAGTAGAGTAGCAGCGCAAGCAAGAGCAAGAGCAAAGCAGCAGCGCGAGCAAGAGCAAGAGAAAAGTAGGCATGCGACTGAGAGCAAGAGCAAGAGCAAAGCAGCAGCGCGAGCGAGAGCCCAAGCAGCAGTAGCAACTCCTCCTGATGTGGATGTCGCCGCCGAGGGAGGAACGCCACGGCGGAGATATGCTGTGGAGGAAGTGGTCGGTGACGCCGCCGTCGATGGAGCCGCGCCATGGCGGCTCGGGATCGAGCACCGACAACACTGTGAGATCGAATCAAGGAGAAAATGTAGCGATTAGTGTAGAACCTCTTTGGTAGCGCTGCTCTTCCGGTGGTACAGGTGAAGACGACACTGTGGGAATGAAGATGGCGCGATAGACGAGGCAAACGTCGGAGCAGCTCCTTGGAGGTGGAGGATGGGGTGGCTGAACCGGTGGGATGATGAGATGGACGATGGATCCTCATCCGGTGCGGTGGATGAGGGACGTCGAGCTGTTGCTATGGACGATGTCGTCGGGGAAGAGGCTCCGGCTGGACGGTAGTCGGGTGGCGGATGGAGGAGTGTGGGGCTTCGCGAGTTTTGGCGGCCTCGGTGTATGAATGGGGGCGGAGAGGATGGGAGGGGGGAACCATTGCTTAGAGACGCACTTGTCCGGAATGTGGGGTAAGTTATAAAAGTACCCCTACCCGTTTGAACCATGGGACGTCGAGGCGGGATTTTTGGCTGAGGGATAGAAAGGGGATTTTGCGTGTCAGGCAGCGCAATCGATTTCGGAGGAGGAGGTAGATTTCGCGCGCGTTAAAATTTCGGGATAACAAGGCGTCGGTGAAGAGGCGGGAGTTTCGTAGCACAATAGACAAAAAGCTAATCACAAAGTATCCGGTTGGGAGGAAAAGTAGATGAGGACCATGCATATGGTGGGATATTTGTGGTTTAATGTCCGGTTGGGAGGAGAGAGAGGAGAGAGGGGCCATGCATGTGGGGTTGGGAGGAGAGAGAGAGAAGAGGGGGACCATGCATGTGATTGGTAAAGTGCATGTACGGACTCCGGCAAAGCCCCCACATTTCTCTTGGATACCGGAATTCGTACGTCCAGACTGCTAAGCGGACATATACAGGTCCCCGTTGGATGAGAAAAATGATCCGGACATATAGTGAAGGTTTGAGGGTCCGCTTTGAAGAGATTCCCTAAGAGCAACTCCAACCGGGCGATCCATTTTATCCGTTTGGGTCATCCGAACAGAAAACTTGACTCAACGGGGCGACCCAAATGGACGCCCGTGTTCGCTTGATGTCCGTTTATTATCTGCCTCGACCCAAACTGGGCGCAAATATGGACGACATATGGGTACGCAACGGAGAAAAGCGGACACTCCTCTCGTCCGGCCTCGTCCGCTCCTGCCCTCTCGTGTCCGGTCTGGTCCCACCTATCAGTGCCCCCGCACTTCCTCCACAACTGCCGCATCGCACTTCCTCCACAAACACCGCGACGAGGCCACCAGCGAAGGCCGCCACGGCGCTCACCCGCGAGGCCACCAACGTAGGCTGCCGCCTCCCGTTTTGATCTTGGCGGAAGCAGCGGGGAGATCTCCGGCGGCTTGGAGACCTCGGGGAGGAACTGCATGCGCACAGGAGGAACGCGGCGGCTACGACGGGCGAAACTGCGGGCGTGTGGGAGGAACGCGGCCTCGGCCGCGTCCGCCGGCGGCGACCAGTGGGCCGTGGTGACGGAGGAACGCGGCGGGCGGCGCGGGAGGAAGGCGGCGGCTGCGATGGACGGGGTGGCCGGTGGTGCGTGCCGTGGTGGCGGAGGAACGCGGCGGGCGGCGCAGGAGGAAGGTGGCAGCTGCGGCGGCTAGGTTTTTTCGAAAAGGGGGGACTCCCCGGCCTCTGCATCAGAACGATGCATACGGCCATCTTTATAAATAAGCAAATAAGTTCAACAAGGTCTTACAGTCTGAAACAAAGTAACGGCAAGCACACAAAGAGCCACAACGCCAAAAATACAAAAGCCAAGAGGCCACAACCGGCTGGCATAACAAAGATAGGAAAACTAATCGCCTATCCTATTATATGACCGCCATCCAAACCGGTTGAAGATATCCCGTGCTACCATCTCCCACCGGATAGATCCAGTAACCAAACGTTCCCTGGCCTCCGTCGGAGTGAGTAACGACCACATACGGATCAGCGCAGTGGCTCGGAATAAAACCTGCAAAACATGAATATTTGTTGTTCTGTTAAAAGCCAAATCATTTCTGCAGTTCCAAATTGCCCACAACAAAGCACATACTCCTACGCGAATGTGTCTAGTTGTTTCGGAGTCAATCCCAACAAGCCACGTTCCAAATAACGTACTGACAGAATTCGGAGGAGTAATGTTAAAGGCAATGTGCACCGTCTGGCACAAAACTTTGGCCAACGGGCAATCAAAAAAAGGTGTTTGATAGTTTCATCCCAATCACAAAAACTACACCTAGTAGATCATGTCCAGTTGCGCTTTACCAAGTTATCCTTTGTTAATATGACTTGTTTATGTACAAACCACATAAACACTTTAATTTTTAAAGGAACTTTGACTTTCCAAACATATTTAGAACTAGGAATGGCGCTAGAGTTGATGACATCGATATACATCGATTTAACTATGAACTTTCCAGACCTAGTAAGCTTTCCAGCGCAACTGATCGGGCTGATGAGATAGCTGAACCTCCATCAGTCTACTCACTAAATGAAGCCACGCTTCCCACCGGTTGCCAACAAGCGTTCTCCTAAAATGAATATTTAGGGGGATGGACTGCAGTATCGTTGCAACATAAGCAGCACGTCATTGAACAATACTATATAGGGACGGATACTGAAGCGCCAGCGGCGTCTGTCTCTCCAAGCCAGGTATCCTCCCAGAAGCGCGTGGTAGTGACATTACCGATTATAAACTTTGTCCTATTGAAGAAGGCTGCTTTGACTCTCATGAGCCCCTTCCAAAAAGGCGAGTCCGTCGGTCTCACTGTCACCTGGGACAAAGTTTTGGACTGCAGATACTTACTACGGAGAATCTGCGCCCACGTGGCATCAGTCTCAACTGATAACTTATACAGCCACTTACTGAGAAGACATCTGTTCTTGACTTCAAGATTCTCAATGCCAAGGCCCCCCTGTCCTTTGGTCGACAGATGATATCCCATTTGGCGAGTTTGTATTTTCTTTTTAGTTCGTCGCTTTGCCTGAAGAATCTGGATCGATAAAAGTCCAGCTTTTTCCTAACACCAACTGGGACTTCGAAGAAAGACAAGAGAAACATAGGCAGAGGCGGAGGAACGCGGCGGGCGGCTGGCGGGTGGTGCAGGCCGTGCTGGCAGAGGAACACGGCGGTGCGGGAGGAACGCGACGGTTGCGATGCAGGCCGCGGCGGCGCGGGAGGAAAGATGCATCTCATCCACACCGGCAGCCTCGCTTGTCCGCTTTTTGGTCTTGTGTGTTGGGTTCATCCACGGGCCGCGCGTGTCCGCTAGGCGGACCGGTGAACAAAATCCGTATCCATTTGGCTCACTGTGTTGGAGTTGCTCTAATAATCTTTTCTCTAGAAACAAAAATCTTGAACGAAATGGAACTCGGGCTGTGGCCAGTCTGTCTTTTATGTCTGCAACCCTACACAGGGAGCGAAGAACAGTTTCAGATTCGCAAGAACACGGTGAACATTGTCCAAACCCCAACACACGCCCCGTACGGACGGTACTTATTTGCCGTTACGTGCGTGATTCCACAGGAGTTGTCACGAAACCACTCGCGCCCACACGAACGACACCGATCGGCCGTCCCGTCAGCCCGGGCCCGGGCCGACCGCTCCCACACGGCTCCGATCGAGCCATCGAATACCATGCTAGAACTAGAAGATGCCGGACAAATCAACGCAGCAATCCACGTACGGACGATGTGGCCTTTCAAGCTAGGGCGAAGGAGAAAAAGATAATCGGGCGGGGGAGCATGGATGGATCGGTGAGAGCGAGTGCCGGGGCTGGGACTCCCCCTTTGCCGCTGTCGCCACAGCCGTGGAGGTTGGCTTTTATTTGGTGCGTCCACAAGCTCCAAGAGGGCCTTTCGTGTTTTTCAGAAAGAAAAGAACCCCGAGCCTTTGCTACATTCTAAGTTGTTGTGCCAAAGGCGATGACCCTCCCCTTTGATGTCCTTGTGAGCTACTCCCTCCTTTCCGGTTTATAAGGCTTAAATTTGAAATCTCACCAACCAAGGCAGATGATGAGTGAAAAAATGTATCTCGTAGTTTACAAAATTAGTCAAGCTTTAATATGCATTAATTATTATATATGCATGGATGACCACTAATTGAGTAAGAATGGTTACATGCATTGGTTAGTTTCTATTAATCCTTGCATGCATCAATTAGTGCATCTTGGAATGTGAACATGTGGTGGAAAGAAGTGAAAATAAGACTTATAATATGATAAACCAAGAAAATGAGATGAGCCCAATAAGAGCATGGTTAATAGTATAGCCAGTTGTTGGCTATATGGTCTTGCCACATCATCTATAGCCAAGCTTATAGCCGGCAAGTACAATAGTTGCATGTAAATATGTACTACTTTTTTTATACATGGCACACCTCCCTCTCTCACAACATGCCTAGGAGCACGTGCTACAGCCGGCTGTTAAACAGTAGCCCGCTTCCCTTCTTTCTTCTCCTCTCTCTCCTCCAACTCATCTAAAATATAATATTTAAAAGCTTACAGCCCGCCTTACATCATCCTATTGTACCTGCTCTAAACCGAAAAGAAAGGAGTACTTCGACATAGGTATGTGTTGCGATAATTATCATGCATGTTCGTTTCTTCGAAACATGATCAAAGCAGGTGAAGCATAGCAGGAAGCAGCCAACGGATTCACGTCTATGGGTAAATAACAAGACATGAAGAAGAGGAGGAAGAAAGTAATTGATGCGCTAGCAGATAGTAGTCTTCTTTTTCTACAAACATTAACTTTTTCCTCGCTAAAATCTTATATTTTGGCTAGCTTAGAGCCTGAACCGCTGAGAGCGGTGAAGTCGGGGCTAGCCAAATAGAAAAGTGAAGGGCTAGGGTCGGAAGTTCACTAGATGAAGTGCTAAAGAGAAAACATGGTCCACTAGTGACAAATGGTGCAATGTGGAACGAGAAGACGCCAGCGGCCGTAAGTGAGAGAGAGGGTGAAAGGTGCTTCTGTGCTACATACGCATAAAAAAGTTAAAATATTTTGTCAATATTAGTACAAGATGGCATCATCATGTCACAAAAATTCATTTCGAAACTTAATCCACGGCTCTTTAAATAATACCAAAAAAAGATTTTTCACACAAGAGTTGAACTATGGTACTATTCATAATCATTTTTTTCTCAAGTTATGAAATCGACTTTGGTCTTGAAATTTCATAGCATGGTAGCTAGATCTTTTACAAGGTTGTCACTACAAAAATTGTAGCTTGTAGAAAGTACGGTTTTGTTTTTAGGTAGTGTAACGCCCTAGCCAAACCCACGGGTTCACCCACTGGTTCCTAGAGTTGCGTCTGGCTACGATATAGGATTTAGACTGGCTTCACAGAGCAATACTAATCTTTTTTGCACAGTTTGTGCTCACTCATGCGCATCCGGGATCAACTTTCCAGTCAGTCACTAATCCTCAAATTGCTCCTAAAAAAAATGCACCTTCTTAATATGAGTAGTCTAGAATTCTTATTTAAGCCGGAATGTCACGGGTAACCCGGAAGGACCAAAAGAGACGGGAAGCATTGTAGATGTACTCGGCATGAAAGATAGGTGGCACTCCGTGGAGGTGAGAAAAGTTTAAGGGTGTGGTTAGGTCTCAGTCGACTGAGACTTAACTAAGTCTTAGTCAATTGACATAACATGTAAGAAAAAAACAAAAAAACAAAATTTTGCACAGATCTTAGTGTAAGATCAGCATCGACTGAAATATAATCAAGTCTAAGTCGACTGGAGATTTAGTAACGCTAAACGTAGAAACACAAGGGGAGGTGACTGCTGAGGGACTTGAAAAGAAAAAAATATAATAACTACTAAGGACCTTTTTTTTAAGGAGGAAGATCCCTGGCCTCTGCATAATAAGAACGATTCATGCGGCCACAACTGAGGGACTAGTGATCCAAGAATTCCACAGCTCATTGCAGAACAGTGGAGCGTCGGTCCAAGAACGAAACGGACTCGCTGTGCTTAATCAATTTCGCAGAGGCCCCCTTACGTCCAGTACGCAGGCAGGCGTACGTGCACCTCTCGATCGGCGCATCGTGTGAGCAGTCGTTGCCGCTCGTCGTTTTCAATGGCTCCGCACGGCGCGTGGCACGTACGTACGGCGGTGCCGCTAGTGCGCGCGCACAGTGCCCCCCGGCGTCGTCGTCGGACAGGGACTCCAGTCCCGGACCGATCGATGCGCACATCCGGCACCCACACGTGCCGCTGCCTTCCGAAATCTTAACCCCGACGATTCGATCAGATCAGGGCCTCAACAGGAGCTAGCGCGTATTATTGCACTTTTTTAAAAATATTTACGTATTAAAAACCGATCTCTTCTCTTCTCGTCTCGTCTCCTTGTTCTCCAACCCCCTCTCCTGGGATCGGCCCACTAGCAATGCCGCCAAGCGACGAGTCCGGCCAGCCATCGGCACGGCCCTGCAACTTTGTACTGACGCTCGTCTGCATGCATGCCAACAAGCACATAGTATACTGCGGCAGTGGTACGTACAAGTACCCGCATTGGTTTTTAGGCAGAGGGAGGAACGATGCAGGGTATCTTTGTACCGTAGCGCGCAGGATCTCGATGAGAAATATCATGCATGCTCATCGATCCCACCAAGCAAGGGCCTGATCAGAGTGGACAAAAACCAGACCGAACAACGGAAGCATCTGCTATGGCGCGTGTTGTTATTCATACAAAACAAGCGGATCAGTTCAAGAGAGATGGATGCAGACATGGATAGCACAGCGGCAGCAAGGCATGGGGCTCGTTGAACGAGCTTGCGATAAGCAGACACCCCAGGAACTCGAGATTGCGATCGTAAGTTATGGCCTAGCTAGCTAGCTGCCTTGACCCACCATGGGCACTGCATGATTGAAGGGCGCTCCATGGATTTCTAAGCTACCTCGGTCATGTTATGTTAGATCTAATCGCCTGTTAATCTCACATGGAGATCTCTGTAAGTTGCTGATGATTTGCTGGGAAAAGTTGGTGGTGTACATGGGAAATCAGGAAAGATATTTCCAGGCAAAATCCACATTAACCGGCAACAAGGACAAGACGATGGTACATGGGCCTGCCTCACGCACGAAGGTACACAGACATGCACAGTTGATTGATGTTCACCCGATTTGGACCCAGGCAAGGGAGAGAAATCTCCAGGACCATCTTGGCATGCTCACAGGAATAGAGAAAAGGCGGCTGCCCAGCCCGAGATTGGTAGCCCCACTTTGAATTAACAAAGTTATCAATTAGCCAGGATTACAATGAAGCAGTTAGGGCATCTCCCGTATCCGTCCGCGGACAGTGGGGGACCAGTTCGTGGACACGGATGCGGGAGGCAGCCATCCAACGGTAGCCGTATACATTTTCACAACAACTCAAACCATCCGGATGAAATTCGTGCAAAGAAGTAGGGATTTTATATAAACATGTTGGATTTCGTATAAACATGACGAATTTCATTACGAAAAAATGAAAGCGGTCCTAGGCGGGCTAATCTAAATAATCACGGGCGTCCGGTCCCCGTCTCCGACCATGAACCAAGAGAACGGAAGTTTCACCTTTTCCAGCTCCGCCTCCGTGACCTCCGCCTCCGGAGCCCCGGGAAGTGAAGTTGTCCGCCTCGACGTCGCCGCCAAGTGACCAGTTGGCCGTCGATGCTGAGCCCACAAAGCTTGGCGTCGACGGGAGGGGAGGAGCGGTGGCTTTCTTGGGACCCGAGCAGCGGCGACCTACCGTGCATTACTCTTACTCGCTGCGAGCGGCACCCTCGGACATGCCGGCTTCTTCGTGGTCGTGGCACCGGGGCGCAGCCTCCTCGTCGTTGGTGTTGCCAAACAACACCTCGCCCGCGTCGTCCTTGCGCTCCTTGCCGGCGGCTGCCACCTCCGCCGCCCGCTGTCGGTACCGCCAGCAGGCGAGGCGGATCTCACGGGCGGAGCGGTAGGACTCGAGCATTGCCTCCTGCCCCGCCAGGTCCGCGCCGGCGCGACCGCCCTGCCGGCGGCGAACTGCTCCTCCGCCTGCAAATGCTCATGGAGAAGGTTGTGGTTGTAGTTGGCGTCGGCCTGCGCCTCCCAAAACTGCTCCTCTCGCTCCTCCCGCACCATGTCCATATAATGGGCACGGGCCTCGCCGATGATCAGGGTGCAATGCACCGGCAAGAGTGGAGCAGAGGAGGACGGTGCCGCGGAGGAACAGGAGGATGGCGCTGGCTCGTCGGCGGAGGCGTCCTCCATTTGCACATCCTCTGGCTGCCTACCGGCCCGCCAATCGGCAACAATGGCGGCCATGGCCTTGTTCTACTCCGATGTCAGCCCGTCCCAGAGAGCTTTGGCCGTGGAGGGATCCATGACGGGGAGTGGTGTGGAGAGGGATGAGTGTGGCTATGGCCGGGGCACCGGTTTATAAAGCACCAGTGGGTGGCAGACGGGCTGACGGGTATCGCCAGAGGAGACGCCTCGGCAACCGCGTGCCATCAATGCGGGCGGCAGATGGACGGACGGGCGGTCGTCCTGTCGTTTGAACGCGCGGCAGTCGCCTGCACCGGGAAGCGGCACGGGCGGCACTCTCTCGGCCGGCGCGCCACTTCAATGTCGGCGCCAGTGAGCGGTCGTGTCCGCTCTGGGCGGGCATGAATGCGAGTGCTGACGCTTTGGAGCGGCGCTGACCGAAAATGCGTAGGAGGGATGAGGGGTTTTTGGCCGTCCAGGGCGGTCAGAAATGGGCTTGCGATCGGTCCTGACTACCGCAAACCTCCCCACTTTTGTCTCTGGTTTGCGGGAGAAATCGCGTTCGGACCGCTCCGCGGACCGATACAGGCCCGCGTTGGATGGCTTCCGCGGTCTGGACAGCTCGGTCTGGACGGTTGCGGGAGATTTACGGGTCGGCGTTGGAGATGCCCTTACAAAGTAAAGAAGCAAGAAACGTCAAAGATACAGAAAATTGTAGCAGCTTACAGCCAAGTGGAGATACAGGCAAACACAAGATGGAAAGGAGGAGCCTGGCCAAAGTCACCAAGGCCAAACGTCAAGAGCAACAGGCACACTAGCAGCAGGGTGAGGGGCAGCAAGACAACAACACCGGTAAGCAACAACTCTGCGCCTACTCCCGCTGAACATGCCAAGACCGATAGGCCAATCGCGTCTACCTCCGATGAGGACAACTATCCTCTCACCCTGGCTTGAAGGGCGATGTACCGTCGGAAGGCAGAGTGATCACCTAGAGCCGAATGGACAAAGTCGACTGGCAGCCGGGGTATGAGGGAGAAGAGCACCACCTCCACTTGGTGCCCACGACCTCACCACCACCTGGGCAACCACACATCCAGACGCAAGCTGAAGAACGCCACCGAAAGACGAAGACTACATGGAGAAGATGAAGAACATTGCAAGTCGCCGCCACCATTGGCCCCCAACACGCAGAGAAGCACCATCCACACCTCTGCGTACCCCAGACGGCGCCTCCAGGGAGGGGAACCACATCGACACGCCGCCGCCGTCCACAAGGGGAACTAGGACTTTCTCCCCAAGCAGGAGTGAGGAAGAAGGAGGCGGGAGGGAATCTCGACAAGGCCTCCAAGAGGTGATCACTTTTGCAACCTGCAATGTTACAAGACATGGCGGCAGTTAAATCATACAAGACCGATGCCATTCGTAAGCACAGGAAAAAATAAAAGGAAAACCCCTAAGTGATCAAAAATAACGATAGGCAACTATAGCAACGATCATATCCACACCAATCATCTGTTAACATCACAAGAACAACGAGAAAGATTCTCCGCCAATCTTAGAAATGGAATTACGCTCAAGCGTTGGTGTCGCTCGCTCCAACCACTGGAGGTCCGTTCAATTCCTTCAACAAGACAGCAAAAAATACACTGTCTGATATACCCAACTAGGGTCAGACCTAGTGTTTTCACCCGGGAGCTCGAGACCAGATACTCGAGAAGCATCACCTAATCAAAGTCATTATGTGTTGTCGCCACTATTTTCGAGATGCCAACAAGTACATGTGTATTATGGTCTTGACGTGAGATGTCGCACAAGTGAATACCATGCATGCATGAGCAAGCCGTACACTATGCTACAAAACAAAACAAACTACCACGCGAACCATAAACAAGTTGTGGTTAGATTTCATGGTATCGAGATTTTACCACTAGATGTATATGGCGAGTGGAAGTTTTAAAAGTTAAAAAGGTAAGCCTAGAGATATGTCCAAAATATGACTTATTTGTGAACTCAAGGGAGTACGATATAACATTATGTGGAACCCTGAAAAGGGTTAGACAGTCCATGCCGTATGATTGGGTGTAGTAGTCCGCCGACTAGCGTTGTCCCTGGACGTGAGGATACCTTAGGGCGTGTTCGGTTGCCTGCATGAGGCCCAACCAGGCCCGCGCGGGAAGAAAATGGGCAGTTTGGTTGGCTGCATACACTGTTAGGCCTGCATGGCACAATGTTTAAAGCACTCCAGGTCCTGGCTCCCTGGGAGCGCACGAATCGGCAGTTTCTCAAGAGACAGGCCCGAGCGGTGCACGTGGGCGGCGGCGGCTGCGCGTGGGCGGCCACGCTCGAGAAGCTGCATTGCTTCCCGAAGCGCCGGCAGTTATTAGCCTCACTGCCCCTCACCGCTCCCTCTCCCCACTCTCCCAACTCTCAACAGCGGCGGCGGATCGGAGGAGAGTAAGAAGACCACCGGACTCCATCACCGGCGAGCGGATCATCACCTGGCCCGCGGCAATGGCGATAAGCACTTTTCTATTCGGCTTGCACTACTTTTTTGTGTTCGATCCAGCTATAGATTTGATCCACGACAAAGAGGGGAATGGGGAATAGAGGTAGATAAGCATGGCAGTTCATACTATTTCATACTAGTTCATGCAAGATCGGAATAGAGGTAGATGCGGATGGAGTAGAAGGGGGATTAGGGGATTGGGGGTACACAACAGACACTGGCTAACCGCGGCGGCCGTTGAGGCGAGCGGAGCGGCGGGTCGTCGTCGTCCTCGGCGGAGTCGAGGTCTATCTGCCAGGTACGACGGCCTGGCTCCGGCGCCCTCACTGGCATCTGCACCGGTTCTTCCTCCTCCTTAGGCTCCCCACCGATGACCGTCGACGGCACGATTGTCGTCTCCCAGTTGAAAGGATCGATATGGTTGACTAGAGGGGGGGGTGAATAGGCAACTAACAATTTTTAGCTTTTCTTTACCAAATTATGTTGGGGAACATAGTAATTTCAAAAAAAATCCTACGCAGACGCAAGATCATGGTGATGTATAGCAACGAGAGGGGAGAGTGTTGTCCACGTACCCTCGTAGACCGAAATCGGAAGCGTTATGACAACGCGGTTGATGTAGTCGTACGTCTTCACGATCCGACCGATCCAAGTACCGAACACACGGCACCTCCGAGTTTAGCACACGTTCAACTCGATGACGTCCCATGAACTCCGATCCAGTAGAGCTTCGCGGGAGAGTTCCGTCAACACGACGGCGTGAAAACGTTGATGATGTTGCTACCGACGCAAGGCTTCTCCTAAGCACCGCTACGATATTACCGAGGTGGATTATGGTGGAGGGGGGCACCGCACACGGCTAAGAGATCAATGATCAATTGTTGTGTCTCCAAGGGGTGCCCCCTCCCCGTATATAAAGGAGTGGAGGAGGGGGAGGGGGCCGGCCTCCTATGGCGTGCCCAATGAGGAGTCCTACTCCCACCGGGAGTAGGTCTCCCCCCTTCCAAGTAGGAGTAGGAGAGGAGAAGGAAGGGAGAGAAGGAAAGGCCCCCCCTCCTTGTCCAATTCGGACTAGAGGGGGAGGGGGCGCGCGGCTGCCCCGGCCGCCCCTCCTCTTCTCCCACTAGGGCCCATTAGGCCCAATATACTCCCCGGGGGGTTCCGGTAACCCCCCGGTACTCCGGTATATGTCCGAAACCTCCCGAAACACTTCCGATGTCCGAACATAGTCGTCCAATATATCGATCTTTACGTCTCGACCATTTCGAGACTCCTCGTCATGTCCGTGATCATATCCGGGACTCCGAACTACCTTTGGTACATCAAAACACAAAAACTCATAATACCGATCGTCGCCGAACTTTAAGCGTGCGGACCCTATGGGTTCGAGAACTATGTAGACATGACCGAGACACATCTCCGGTCAATAACCAATAGCGGAACCTGGATGCTCATATTGGCTCCCACATATTCTACGAAGATCTTTTATCGGTCAAACCGCATAACAACATAAGTTGTTCCCTTTGTCATCGGTATGTTACTTGCTCGAGATTCGATCATCGGTATCTCAATACCTAGTTCATTCTCATTACCGGCAAGTCTATTTACTCGTTCCGTAATACATCATCCCGCAACAAACTCGTTAGTTGCAATGCTTGCAAGGCTTATAGTGATGTGCATTACCGAGAGGGCCCAGAGATACCTCTCCGACAATCGGAGTGACAAATCCTAATCTCGATCTATGCCAACTCAACAAGTACCTTCGGAGACACCTGTAGAGCACCTTTATAATCACCCAGTTACGTTGTGACGTTTGGTAGCACACAAAGTGTTCCTCCGGTAATCGGGAGTTGCATAATCTCATAGTCATAGGAACATGTATAAGTCATGAAGAAAGCAATAGCAGTAAACTAAAACAATCATATGCTAAGCTAGCGGAATGGGTCAAGTCAATCACATCATTCTCCTAATGATGTGATCCCGTTTATCAAATGACAACTCATGTCTATGGCTAGGAAACATAACCATCTTTGATCAACGAGCTAGTCATGTAGAGGCATACTAGTGACACTCTGTTTGTCTATGCATTCACACATGTATTATGTTTCTGGTTAATACAATTCTAGCATGAATAATAAACATTTATCATGAAATAAGGAAATGAATAATAACTTTATTATTGCCTCTAGGGCATATTTCCTTCAGTCTCCCACTTGCACTAGAGTTAATAATCTAGATTACACAGTAATGATTCTAACACCCATGAAGCCTTGGTGCAGATCATGTTTTGCTCGTGAGAGAGGCTTAGTCAACGGGTCTGCAACATTCAGATCCGTATGTATTTTGCAAATCTCTATGTCTCCCACCTGGACTTGATCGCGGATGGAATTGAAGTGTCTCTTGACTTGCTTGGTTCTCTTGTGAAATCTGGATTCCTTTGCCAAGGCAATTGCACCAGTATTGTCACAAAAGATTTTCATTGGACCCGATGCACTAGGTATGACACCTAGATCGGATATGAACTCCTTCATCCAGACTCCTTCATTTTATGCTTCCGAAGCGCTATGTACTCCGCTTCACACGTAGATCCCGCCACGACGCTTTGCTTAGAACTGCACCAACTGACAGCTCCACCGTTCAATATAAATACGTATCCGGTTTGTGACTTAGAGTCATCCGGATCAGTGTCAAAACTTGCATCGACGTAACCATTTATGACGAGCTCTTTGTCACCTCCATAAACAAGAAACATATCCTTAGTCCTTTTCAGGTATTTCAGGATGTTCTTGACCGCTGTCCAGTGATCCACTCCTGGATTACTTTGGTACCTCCCTGCTAAGCTAATAGCAAGGCACACATCAGGTCTGGTACACAGCATTGCATACATGATAGAGCCTATGGCTGAAGCATAGGGAACATCATTCATTTTCTCTCTATCTTCTGCAGTGGTCGGGCATCTGACTCAACTTCACACCTTGTAACACAGCCAAGAACCCTTCCTTTGCTTGATCCATTTTGAACTTTTTCAAAACTTTATCAAGGTATGTGCTTTGTGAAAGTCCAATTAAGCGTCTTGATCTATCTCTATAGATCTTGATGCCCAATATATAAGCAGCTTCACCGAGGTCTTTCATGGAAAAACTCTTGTTCAAGTATCCTTTTATGCTATCAAGAAATTCTATACCATTTCCAATCAACAATATGTCATCCACATATAATATTAGAAATGCTACAGAGCTCCCACTCACTTTCTTGTAAATACAGGCTTCTCCAAATGTCTGTATAAAACCATATGCTTTGATCACACTATCAAAACGTTTATTCTAACTCCGAGATGCTTGCACCAGTCCATAGATGGATCGCTGGAGCTTGCACACTTTGTTAGCATCCTTTGGATCGATAAAACCTTCAGGTTGCATCATATACAACTCTTCTTCCAGAAATCCATTCAGGAATGCAGTCTTTACATCCATTTGCCAAATTTCATAATCATAAAATGCGGCAATTGCTAACATGATTCGGACGGACTTAAGCATCGTTATGGGTGAGAAGGTCTCATCGTAGTCAACTCCTTGAACTTGTCGAAAACCTTTTGCAACAAGTCGAGCCTTGTAGACAGTAACATTACCGTCAGCGTCAGTCTTCTTCTTGAAGATCCATTTATTCTCTATGGCTTGCCGATCATCGGGCAAGTCAACCAAAGTCCACACTTTGTTCTCATACATGGATCCCATCTCAGATTTCATGGTTTGTAGGTTCGTCATGGTCAAGTAACATGACCTCCAGAACAGGATTACTGTACCATTCTGGTGCGGATCTTACTCTGGTTGACCTACGAGGTTCGGTAGTAACTTGATCTGAAGTTACATGATCATCATCATTAGCTTCCTCACTAATTGGTGTAGGAGGCACAAGAACAGTTTTTTGTGATGAACTACTTTCCAATAAGGGAGGAGGTACAGTTACCTCATCAAGTTCTTCTTTCCTCCCACCCACTTCTTTCGAGAGAAACTCCTTCTCTAGAAAGGATCCATTCTTAGCAACGAATGTCTTGCCTTCGGATCTGTGATAGAAGGTGTACCCAACAGTCTCCTTTGGGTATCCTATGAAGACACATTTCTCCGATTTGGGTTCGAGCTTATCAGGTTGAAGCTTTTTCACATAAGCGTCGCAGCCCCAAACTTTAAGAAACGACAACTTTGGTTTCTTGCCAAACCACAGTTTATAAGGTGTCGTCTCAATGGATTTAGAGGGTGCCCTATTTAACGTGAATGCAGCCGTCTCTAAAGCATAACCCCAAAATGATGGCGGTAAATCAGTAAGAGACATCATAGATCGCACTATATCTAGTAAAGTATGATTACGACGTTCGGACACACCATTACGATGTGGTGTTCCGGGTGGCGTGAGTTGCGAAACTATTCAGCATTGTTTCAAATGAAGACCAAACTCGTAACTCAAATATTCTCCTCCACGATCAGATCATAGAAACTTTATTTTTCTTGTTAGGATGATTTTCCACTTCACTCTGAAATTCTTTGAACTTTTCAAATGTTTCAGACTTATGTTTCATTAAGTAGATATACTCGTATCTTCTTAAATCGTCTGTGAAGGTGAGAAAATAACGATATCCGCCGCGAGCCTCAACATTCATCAGACTACATACATCAGTATGTATGATTTCCTACAAATCTGTTGCTCTCTCCATTGTTCCGGAGAACGGCGTTTTAGTCATCTTGCCCATGAGGCATGGTTCACAAGTACCAAGTGATTCATAATCAAGTGATTCCAAAAGTCCATCAGCATGGAGTTTCTTCATGCGCTTTACACCAATATGACCTAAATGGCAGTGCCACAAATAAGTTGCACTATCATTATCAACTCTGCATCTTTTGGCTTCAATATTATGAATATGTGTATCACTACTATCGAGATTTAATATAAATAGACCATTCTTCAAGGGTGCATGACCACAAAAGATATTACTCATAGAAATAGAACAACCATTATTCTTTGATTTAAATGAATAACCGTCTCGCATCAAACAAGATCTAGATATAATGTTCATGCTCAACGCTGGCACCAAATAACAATTATTTAGGTCTAAAACTAATCCCGAAGGTAGATGTAGAGGTAGCGTGCCGACCGCGATCACATCGACTTTGGAACCATTTCCCACGCGCATCTTCACCTCGTCCTTAGCCAATCTTCGCTTAATCTGTGGTCCCTATTTCGAGTTGTAAATATTAGCAACAGAACCAGTATCAAATACCCAGGTGCTACTGCGAGAATTAGTAAGGTACACATAAATAACATGTATATCACATATACCTTTGTTCACCTTGCCATCCTTCTTTTCTACCAAATACTTGGGGTAGTTCCGCTTCCAGTGACCAGTCCCTTTGCAGTAGAAGCACTAAGTCTCAGGCTTAGGTCCAGACTTGGGTTTCTTCACTTGAGCAGCAACTTGCTTGCCGTTCTTCTTGAAGTTCCCCTTCTTCCCGTTACCCTTTTTCTTGAAACTGGTGGTCTTGTTGACCATCAACACTTGATGCTCCTTCTTGATTTCTACCTCCGCAGCCTTTAGCATTGCGAAGAGCTCGGGAATTGTCTTATCCATCCCTTGCATATTATAGTTCATCACGAAGCTCTTGTAGCTTGGTGGCAGTGATTGAAGAATTCTGTCAATGACACTATCATCCGGAAGATTAACTCCCACTTGAATCAAGTGATTGTTATACCCAGACATTTTGAGTATATGCTCACGGATAGAACTATTCTCCTCCATCTTGCAGCTGTAGAACTTATTGGAGACTTCATATCTCTCAATCCGGGCATTTGCTTCAAATATTAACTTCAACTCCTGTAACATCTCATATGCTCCATGACGTTCAAAACGTCGTTGAAGTCCCGGTTCTAAGCCATAAAGCATGGCACAATGAACTATCGAGTAGTCATCAGCTTTGCTCTGCCATACGTTCATAACATCTGGTGTTGCTCCTGCAGCGGGTTTGGCACCTAGCGGTGCTTCCAGGACGTAATTCTTCTGTGCAGCAATGAGGATAATCCTCAGGTTACGGACCCAGTCCGTGTAATTGCTACCATCATCTTTCAACTTTGCTTTCTCAAGGAACGCATTAAAATTCAACGGAACAACAACACGGGCCATCTATCTACAACAACATAGACATGCAAAATACTATCAGGTACTAAGTTCATGATAAATAAAGTTCAGTTAATCAAGTTATTAAAGAACTCCCACTTAGATAGACATCCCTCTAATCATCTAAGTGATCACGTGATCCATATCAACTAAACCATGTCCGACCATCACGTGAGATGGAGTAGTTTTCAATGGTGAACATCACTATGTTGATCATATCTACTATATGATTCACGCTCGACCTTTCAGTCTCAGTGTTCCGAGGCCATATCTGCAAATGCTAGGCTCGTCAAGTTTAACCCGAGTATTCTGCTTGTGCAAAACTGGATTGCACCCGTTGTATGTGAACGTAGAGCTTATCACACCCGATCATCACGTGGTGCCTTGGCACGACGAACTTTCGCAACGGTGCATACTCAGGGAGAACACTTGTACCTTGAAATTTAGTGAGATATCATCTTATAATGCTACCGTCGAACTAAGAAAAATAAGATGCATAAAGGATAAACATCACATGCAATCAATATAAGTGATATGATATGGCCATCATCATCTTGTGCCTTTGATCTCCATCTCCAAAGCACCGTCATGATCACCATCGTCACCGGCGCGACACCTTGATCTCCATCGTAGCATCATTGTCGTCTCGCCAACTATTGCTTCTACGACTATCGCTACCGCTTAGTGATAAAGTAAAGCAATTACATGGCGATTGCATTTCATACAATAAAGTGACAAGCATATGGCTCCTGCCAGTTGCCGATAACTTGGTTACAAAACATGATCATCTGATACAATAAAATTTAGCATCATGTCTTGACCATATCACATCACAACATGCCCTGCAAAAACAAGTTAGACGTCCTCTACTTTGTTGTTGCAAGTTTTATGTGTCTGCTACGGGCTGAGCAAGAACCGTTCTTACCTACGCATCAAAACCACAACGATATTTCGTCAAGTATGTGCTGTTTTAACATTCTCAAGGACCGGGCGTAGCCACACTCGATTCAACTAAAGTTGGAGAAACTGACACCCGCCAACCACCTGTGTGCGAAGCACGTCGGTAGAACCAGTTTCGCGTAAGCATACGCGTAATGTCGGTCCGGGCCGCTTCATCCAACAATACCGCCGAATCAAAGTGTGACATGCTGGTAAGCAGTATGACTTGTATCGCCCACAACTCACTTGTGTTCTACTCGTGCATATAACATCTACGCATAAACCTGGCTTGGATGCCACTGTTGGGGAACGTAGTAATTTCAAAAAAAATTCTACGCACACACAAGATCATGGTGATGCATATCAACGAGAGGGGAGAGTGTTGTCCACGTACCCTCGTAGACCGAAAGTGGAAGCATTATGACAACGTGGTTGATGTAGTCGTACGTCTTCATGATCCGACCGATCCAAGTACCGAACGCACGGCACCTCCGAGTTTAGCACACGTTCAGCTTGATGACATCCCACGAACTCCGATCCAGGAGAGCTTTGCGGGAGAGTTCCACTACTAGGAAAAACCTTATACACAGAAGTTTATCAGTAGCGCGGTTTAAAAGTGGGCGCTACTGCTAATTAGTAGTAGCGAGGGGTATAAAAACCGCGCTACTACTAAGTTGATAGTAGGAGCTGTTGGAAATATGCCCTAGAGGCAATAATAAATGGTTATTATTA